>NW_027069955.1:435136-495136 GCF_002906115.3 Quercus suber | reverse complement strand
AATGAAAAAAAAATTGAAAAATAATTCAACACAAGAAAAAAGAAATCTATAAAATATTTTTATTAGTTTTATAATATTTTTCATGTGAAATTTTTTTTTTTAAATGGTAATTTTTTAATGAAAGTGGATGGAATGACTGAATTGAATAAATTTGAAACTTAAAGAACTCAAATGAACAAAAGTAAAACTAGAATATTGATATGAGTTCTAGTCATACTTAGAGGATGCAATTAATTTGCATTTTAGCCTAAAATAAATAAAGTATTTGCTATCATTTAACATTGCTTCATATATATATATATATATATTTTAAATTATAATATGGTCGTTCAAGTATCATTAGGGTTACAAGCTGAGTTTTGTTAAGTAGTGAGAGTTCAAACTTGACTTTGCAATGAATGTAAATAAAGTGTACAAGCTTGGCTTGAGCTCAAACCAAGCCTATAAATGATTTTCAAACTTGAGCTTGTCAAAAATTCTTTAAACTTAAGCTTGGCTTGGCTTGACTCAATTCATTAGTCAGTTGAGCTCGAGCTCAATATTAAGCTCAAACTCATACTCAATATAAAGTTTTTCTTATCCCCCCCCCCCCCCCCCCCCCCAAAAAAAAAAAAAACACACACACACTCGCACGCACAAAAGGAACCTCAAGCATCCTGGGTTCAATTCTGGTGAATCTCATCAGCTCTGTTTTTATTTTTCTTAACTTTTTTTTAATAAATCAATAGTTGGGGTGGGGGAATTTGTATCCTGGACATCTCCATTGGAAATAAAAAGAGGTGTCAATCGGTTCATTGACACACAAAAAATGCGTCTGACATTTACTAGTGTTGTGCATCTAATCGTGTCCCTGACAGATCTGACTGAACCTCTTTACTCATCGTCACACACCCCTAAAAGTTTGAGAGGTTTAAATAACACACTTTTTGTTTCCACACGCTGAACCTCTAACTCTAGGACCATATAAATAGGCATCCTTCCTACCAAAAAAAAATGATTGACATATTTCCCAGTGCCCCTAAAACAAAAGAAGAGAACAACCTTTTTTTATTAAAATAAAAAAGGGAAGAAGAATAGAAAATGCTCTACAAAGGTACAGAGAGATTCACCTAGCTCCCAGATATGTAATCATTCTTTTTGACTAAGAAAAATGCAAACCACATATAGATGCCATTGAATCTAGCGACATTAGTGACCAAAAAGACCTTGAATGCATGACCTTTTTCCTCATATTCAGTTTGCCTCAACTCTATAGAAATGACAAGAGTGCTCTACAAGCATAGCGCAAACCAGATGGATGCTTACCAGTTGAAGGAGAGCTTGCTATGGTTAAGCCAAGAGGATATCATAGGTACCTGAATATAAAATTAAATTTGGTTAATCAAACTGCAATCATCTCAGATCCTAAACTATCAGAACAATGTGGAAAAGAACTTTACATCAATTTCCCGGTGACACTCTTAGAACTTACCAAGTGGACTGGAGTTCTTTAATTCTTACATGGTTTGCCTTCTATGTTTCTGCTTCCAAGATCCTGACCAAAATTACTACCTAATCTTTGACACTGAAATACACTAAAAATGTAGCCCATCCACATTGCCAAGTTTTATGTAAATGAAGATAAGGAACCAGCAGGGCACAATAATTATCAGAGCCCAACAACCTACCTAAAATATCAACACAAGAATTTCATAGATGGCCAAGAAAATAGACTGATGTTTGAATCTAGTGACAATATTAGTTGCAACTGACGACAGCATGAGTAAATAGACAACTGCTGCTGCAAAAGTCGCATGCAATACACATTAGCACTAGTCATAAATGAATGCATGCCTGTGTCTGTGATTATTTACATATACACAATATAAAATATACAAATGTACATGTGTACAGATACAAAGAAACCTATTACCCAAACAAACAAAAAAACTTTACAAAGTGATTTGATCATCAGCGTAACAATGTGCATACTGGTGCCAGAATCTAAATAATAGGTACCACTGGTGACATTACAAATTGAGAAAGAATTGTACTAAAAAAATACATAAATAAATAATAGTGGTGCTTTAGGAAGGAGTGGAAAATGACCAGTTCCATGACTGTTACACAAAATTGCACATGCTTAGACAAGTTGATCATGCAGCTTAAGCACCAACCTGATCATAGGATATATATATATATATATATATATATTTTTGATAGGTCATGAAGGGCAATAATATTAAAGAGACAATTACAAACTGTTACTCAAAAGTGTACAACCACTTTCTTAAGTTTCTTTCAGGTCAAATTCAGACATCTCAGAAATATCTTCTAGTCCAAAACGGAGATCTTTAAAAAAAAATAAATAAATAAAAAAGGACTAAGTACAGGCTGAACAGCTGAGAATGTCCAGAGCTCCCAGCAAAATCATAAATTTACGTTCTGAAAATACCATCAATAATCAGATTGACCTGTGCACATGCCTTCAACCATGTGATTATTGTTCAAAACTATACAAACTTTTAATGATAGGTGAAACTCCCATCCCAGGTGGACATATATGATTTAAAATTAGCCTCATAAGCATTTTGACACAATTGAAAGACAGTGCACTGGTGTTTGTACCAGATGCTATGTGATGTCGGCAATATAGAAGAGTTTAGCATACATCAACTCCAAAATGCCATGATCGGTAAATTTGCTTTGAGTGGATCCTACGTTCCCAACAAGGAGCACTAGATGTTAAGAGCTGGTTTCATGGGTCATACAAGAGAGAGGTCAAGATAACATAATTTCCATCCCAAAAGAACTCTGGCAGTTCATGAAACAGTTCGACCATAGCAAATAGATGCAATATAAAGATTCTTTGCCCATTTCTCCTGCACAACACCATGTCGAAATTTTAGTTTCAGAAATAAGTTACGGGCATGAAGCAAATAGGAATAAAATGATAAAATCTGAATAGTTCACCTTGACATGTGTACTAGGAAAAGCAGAAGTTCGAAGTGTCTCTTGAGTTTCATCTGAGGGTTTTCTTCTTGGAACACTAAGAACAAATGCAGACTGATCCCAAGTTGCTGCAGTTGATGTGATCCGGTAACCATTGTCCCACCTTCGATGAATACCTTCACTAGGATAGAGAAAATCTAGTTCCACTACCTGAAATTATTTATTAAAAAATCAATTATTTTTCTATATCACTACATGGCATTCAAAGTAAACAGAGATCCAGAAAATCCAACAAACCTGATCAGAAAATCCTGCACCACGAGACATGACAATTGCCCATCTGGATCCAGCAGTTGCCATGGCAGTAACATAAAAACCCTCCCTCCATTTTTTGTTGATCCACTTGAATGGAAATGAATCGCTGACTTTGTAAGACTGCTGTAGGTACTGAGTTCCTAAATTCAATAAAGCAATAGAAATTAAGAAAGGCAGATAAAATCCTGTTAAAATCATTCCTTCTTAAAGACACTTGGACTAACCCTTAGACATTACAACTAGTGAACTTCCATTGTTAGCCCCTGCTATTGCACTGATGTAGTAATTCTTCTCCCATTGTTCCATAATCCATTCCTTCACATAATAAGAAAACAGACAAGATTAATTTGTTGATTTAAACAAGGTTTAAAAGCTATAAGCACTAATAATTAATATCTATACAGCACATTGAAGTTACACAACTGCAATGCATTTAACCAACATGTATGATTTTATATGTCAGACACCTGTCCTAGATTCAAATAAAATGCATTCAACCTTGTGAAGAAAAAAGGGTGAGAGTTCATAAACTTGAGCATTAAAGCCCGTGCCAGCATCCATAATAAGGGCCCAAAGGTTTGAACATGAAGCCACGCTACTAATAAATAACCCATCTTCATTTCCTTTCTCAATGTGTTGGGAAAGCCTTACATCTGCCACATTATAGTGATATCTGCAACAAAAGCTGAAAACATTAATATCTCATCCTATTGTCACATACTTGACAAGCTTAATGAGTAACTTCAACCACATACCTTTGCTTCATAGGCCGGCGAGCATTGTAAACACTAATCCACTGCGTTGCAGGCATCCCCATTCGAATCTTCTTCTTTGGTTGTTCATCATCTTCCTCCTCCATGGTCAATCGTCCTCTCTTATGTCCAACCTGACATATAAGCTTCAGAATAACAAAAGAAACATGTAAGATGAACTCTACTCTAAACTAAGGTTTAGGGAAAAAAAAAATCTATCTCAATAATCAGTCAACCATAAAATGCAGATGCAAGAAAATCTTAAGTACCTTCTGAGCACCATCGGTGTTTATTGGCCTGATATCAGGATTTGGACCAACAATCCCATCGAAAAGGGAGATATATTTTGCATAGTTAGGTTCTTCATCAAATTTCAAATTTACAACATACTCAACAAACTGCCGAAAAGGCTGGGGACAAAAGCAACAAAGAGTTTCTGGGGAAGTGGCCATTTTCTTCTTGCATACAAGGAATCCTTTATTTTCTCCCTAATGAAAACACCATGTTAGATGAACAAACGTAATTACACAAACCTAATCACACTGAAATTTGTATATTTGCAACCTGATATCCTTGCCAAGGCAACCGACCACGTTGAAGAAAAATGAGTGTGTAAGCAAGAGATTCTAAATCATCTCTCCTGCTACCAGTTCTACCAAGATGAGCATGCACACTAGCGTACCGAACAGTTCCCCTGGATCCAGTTGTCATACAGAATTAAGTACTACAAAACTCTCACAAATAGCTAATCTAAGCAGACTTAAGGTAAATCAAATAAACAATTTTTCTTTTACCTGAAAACATCTGGACGTTGATCATACTCAACATGCAAGCCAGTTGTGTTATCTCGCCACTTAGTGGCTGTAAGGTCAAGACATAGAGAATAAAAAGATATCAGGAATATTTCAACTTTGTGGGCTAGTAAACAAATGCCGCAGTAAGGAAAAGGTATTTTTAACAATTACCTAATCCAAGGTCCACAAGAAATAACTTTTTCTCTTCTGGAGTCCCAGGAGGACCAAGCAAAAAATTCTCAGGTTTTACATCCCCGTGCACATATCTGCCAGTGACATTAGCAGCAACATTATAACAACACATAAACTGCAGCGATGAGAAACCACTCAGACACTAGAGATCCTATGTTGGTACTAATCATTACTTATATGAACCAGCTAGCCCAATCAAGTTCAATAATTCTGGTATATTATCTCAAATTGTTTAATGTAAAGGCAGATGGGCCCAACGAAGAGAATAATTTCCCTTAAACCACCTATCAAAAAAAAAAATCCCTTAAACCATGGTAGCCATAAGTACCCAGAATATTATTCAACAGACCTCCATCAAGTGCTATAAAGAGCCCCCTACAAAATATCGGGGTGTGATTCCACAGTGGACATTGATGTTGTTCAAATACATATCTTTTGGATCTAACTCAATAAAATAGGAAATCTTAGCATAAAAAATTAAGTCTATATCTGTTAAAAAAAGAAATCATTTATATTTGCAGTAAAGAAACAGAACATCATAATCAGAATACAGATAAAAGTATCACCCCTTAGAGTGCATCTTCTCTAATATGGAGATAGCCTCGATGGCAATACATGCAACCATTTCAATAGACATCCTGTAGTTGAAAGAACACGGTAAAAAATTAGACAAACAGAAATTAATCAATTCATAAACAAATAAAAATTTGAATGAATTTCAGCCATCAAATTGAAAAAGAAGCTTACGCGTGTGAGTTGTTATTCCAGACATCCCACAAACTTGGTCCAAGCATATCCATAACCTGGAAGCAATAAAGGCTCGTCATAACACATTCTAAAACCAGAACTATCACTTCAATACCATAAAATAATAAAAAGGAACACATTACAGCAAAAAACACATACCATAACATAGTAGTCACCTTGCCGGCCCTTGAAATGAACTCGTGGAACACCATGACTGCCACCTAGTGAACTGCACAAAAAGCAATTAAAAGTGACAGTTATAATCACATATATAGTAAAACTTTTACAGTGAGGATGCAATGTACAAAACAAACATATAACAGGCACTGATAGGGGCCTTACCCATAAACTTGCCACTCATACGGCGGTCCATAATTACATCCTTTACTACTCCTATGCTCAAATTTTAAAGCTACCTGAAAAAATTTAGAGAGATCAAGCAGACATGTTAACACCAGAAGTATCAGATATAATTACCAGATTAAGCAGATACGCCATATACACTTGTATGACGTACCTCTATAGCACCAGCGCCGGTTCTTTCACTTGAACTAGCGTGACCAATGCGTCGACCTACATACACTTGTCCAAAGCCTCCTTTGCCCAGTTTTCTATCTACTCTGTACATAGGAGAACCACCAACTTGAACCTGTCGTAAAGAAACCAAACGAACAATAAAATCATCAGTCGGAGATGCATAACACTATCGCGTTTTATAACTAGCTCATGCAATCAAGTTCCCAAGTAAAATCTTTTGAAATCAAACAAAGCACACACACAAGCAAACTGTAATGTGTCGCATATCACATTCACAAGTGAAGTGAATGAGGATTAGAGGCAAAAAATTCCTCAAAGTCTATTATGAAAACACAAGTGCTCTGCCAATGCAATTAGCAGAACCTTAAGAAAATTTTTGGGAAATTGTTTCCTTTACTATATTTCCTGAGCAAAATTTGTTTTTTTCCTATTCATTCATCAACCAAACAAAAACAAAACAACTGAGTAACGAAACTCAGCTACAGAACAACAGGAAAGCACAAAACTACAAACAAATTTTCCTTTCCTCCATTCTTCCTCTGGTTTCTCATCATCCAAACAGAAACTAAACAAAACTCCAAAAAATTATTCCAAAAAAAAACTAAATTTGAAAAGAAAGAGAGACCTTTTCAGGGATAGGAGCAGTGCTGCCCTCATCCTCGGCAGCGAGGCCCTTATCGCCGCTCCGGCCGCCACTATCATACTCATCCATTGCTCTTTCTTCAACTTCCTGTCTCAAAACCCTAGTCTCTTCTTCTTCTTCTTCTTCTTCGCTCTTAAACGACCTCGTTTTAATGATGACCTTGGGACTTCTCTTAGCCCTCACGATTTTCCTATCATCAACGCCTCCGATCGCGTCGTTCTTCTTCTTCTTATTACTATTATTACGGTTATAAACACTATTACCCCTCCGGTTCTGTCCGGTTCCTCTTCTCTGGCGGAGAGTTCGTAGACTTAGTTTGTTTTCGTCGTCGTCGTCGGCGACGGCGGGTTGTGGTTGGGTAATCGGGTTCGGGTCAGGGTTATTGGGTGCCCGGTTCCTGCGTGCTCGGCTACGCAGCTCAGGCATCGTAAGGTTGCTGGTCCATGAAGCTTTGATGATGATGATGATGATGATGATTCATAAAAGCTTCTAGAATTATCGATCTCTCACTGTGAAAAACTAAATAGAATAGAGCAAGCGATAAAGAGAGAGAGAGAGAGACAGAGAGAAAGACTGTTCGAATTAGGGTTCGGTTTAGAGGGAATTTTGAGATCCGTAGAGGGAATTGAAAAGCACTGGGGATTCTGGATTTCTAGAAATTTGATAGCCAGTATCAATATGCTTTCTTTTCTTTCTTTCTTTCTTTTTTTTTTTTTTTTTTTTTCAAATATATATATATATATATAAATATTCAAAATTAAATTAATATGTGACAAATAAAATTAATGTTTATTTAATAGTATTAAAGAACATTAAAATTATATATATAATTATTTATTATTACATTTATACTCCATCATTTATGATCTATCAAAATAGAACTCAACCGATTTTTCAATTGCAATCGCCTTTGATTAATTTTGTAATAAATATCTCAACAATTATATTTTTTTATGTACAACATAAAAGAAATTATTATAAAATCATCTTTTTTATTTTGCTGTGAAAAATGTTTTTTACTTTTTGATACTATTTATAATTGAAAATTAGTTTTTTTTTTATTGCAATAAAACAAAAGTTAAAATTTATATTAATATTGTTATATGTTTTAAGGAAAAAAAAAAGCGCTCAAACAATCTTTTAAGCAATATTATCTGATAACATGACATCACTCAAAACTGAAGGTGCCAAATTTTTAACTTTAACTCTCAAAAACCAATTAGATAAATTGCAATACCAAATATATATAAATCAATTGGTTGTCTTATTTATAGATTCCTTGGGTCAATTTTCAATTAGTAAGGATAGGTTTTCAATTCAACCCATAGTCCCAAATTTTAATTCAAAACGAATATAGATCAAGTAACTATTTTTATTTTTAGATTCCTTGGGTCAATTTTCAATTAGGAAGAATTAGATTCAATTCAACCCAAAGTCCCAAATGTTAATACAAAACACATACATGATAGAGATCAAATAACTATTTTATTTTTATATTCTTTGGGTCAGTTTTCAATTTGGAATTACTAGTTTTTAATTTGGGGGACATGTATATGTGTGTGTATATATATATAAAGATTTTTTTTTTTTTTAAGGTGGGGATATGGCCCCTTGGTCTAGGAAAAGATCCCTCAGAAGAATATATGAAATGACTATATTAAATAAAGTAAAAGTTATAAATTTAATATTGTGGGGATGTTAAGTTCAGAAGTTTATTAGAAATTTATACAATGGGCCTATGGCCCAAGCCGAGGACTAAAAGCATCCAAAAGGGAGGTAAACGTTGTCAAAAGGGACCATATTAACAAACAAAAAAGTCAATTTAGATCATAACAATCTAAGGAGTTGTGCCGAGAATAAGATTCACCTCGGCTGACCGAAGTCGAGGTCCATAGGGATGGTTTGCTATCCGAAGAAACGTCACAGAAATACTTACTTGATACGGATAAACACTATGGAAACTCAAGACATGGAAGGATCCTAAAATATCTAAGGAAAAAACTGCTACCTCTGCATTAAATGCACTGCAGCTAACTCCTTGGCCGCATTAATGTGGAGGTGATACCTGAACAGTGAATTTCAGCCTTACAGCTACTGCATAAAGACTTATGGGAGGTACTGATGGGATAAGTATCAAGACCGACCATTTGGCATGCACGTGGAAGATAGGGATGAAAATGAAAAGGAGTATAAAAGGAGAGAGAGGTAACGAGAAAGAGGGATCGAGAAAGGAAGGGTGAAACACTGTAGCTATCTAGAATCAAACTTGTAACCCCATCTAAGATTATTATATAAGAACCAGTCTCCTCGGATATTGCTAAGGACATTTATTACTCATTCTACAATTGTCCATCTTCATTCTTTCACCATCAACCTACTTAATTTGTTGTTTGATTAACTAAAACTCAGTTTTCTAACCCACTTCTCTACAAATTCATTGTTTTGGACTTTTTGGGCCTAAGTCCATTCATATCTTTGGGCTAGGAATTTAAATCTGGTCCTTACAAATATCAATAAATTATATATTACAAAACTAACTTCAATTTTAAATTGAGTTGAATGGATAAGTTTACAATAAGACAATGTTTGGTTACAATTTTTTTTAGAATACTAAATATTTTTAACACATACACGGGAAGAGGGTAGAAGGTCTTAAAAAAATTGTTATATATTTTGAAAATCTAACAATTGGATTACATGTTATGATGTTATTTACGCTTTTAATACTCATGTCAAATTTTGTGTTAATAGGATGTTATTTTCTATATGATCTATAAATTTATTTTTTATGCATAATTTTAGACTACAAAAACTTTCAATCTAAATAATTGGTTAATGACATTGTTATTAATTTTTGATTTTCTAAAATTTTTGCAAGCATAGATGATATAAGAATAAAATATATTACAATGGTTAGGCATGTCCAACAAAACCGCAAACCCAACCTATCCGGCCAAACCGATCGGACCCGAACTATCCACCGCTCGACTCAACCACCTGGAGGTTGACGGCGGGTCCCTACCATCCCAACCCGATTCTAGCGGGTTGAGTGGCGAGTCTTCCCTTCCAAAATCTTATCCACATAACCCAACCGTAATATTATAACCCAGCACTTAGTTTACAATCTCCATTTCGGACGAATTAGACCCTTACGGCATCACCCTCAGTTTCTCTTTGTTCCCTTGTCCTCTCTCAATCTCTAGATCTTTCTCACTTCCTCGATCTCTCTATAGCCAACACATCTAGTTCAGAATCTTCCGATCTGTGAACCTCCACCATCGCCGATCTACGAATCTCCTCCATCGCCAAACTGCAATTATCTCTCTCAGGTTTGATTTTCAGTCATTTTCTCTCTTTATTTGAATAAGTCAGACATAATGCTTCCTGACAAACTCAATGAAATATGCTTAAACGTGACATAAATTAATATATATATATATATAAATTGAATTCTTTTTTGAATTCAAATGTTCATGTGGGATACCCATACCCATCCCACCCCATTGTTGTGGTAAATTAATATAAGTTGATCTTTTATTTGCTAAGTCTTCTTTTATATGCTTATTTATAATTTTTTTTTTTTTAAATTTAGATACAATTGTAATTTTACTTAGTTTATTTTTTTAAGTTGAAACAAGCTATACCCAAACTTAAATATAAATAAGGAAAAAAATTTGCTGCAAACTAAGTTGCAGCAACTCCTATATAAATGCACACATGTCAAGTGGCCATTTGACATGTGTCTATTTTGTAGGAGTTGCAGCAATTTAGTTTACAACAAATTCTTGATCTATAAATAATCCAAACTTATTTTTTTTAACACTAATCCAACTTCTTTTTTGAGAAATTATATATATATATATATATTAAATAAAATTTTGAGAAAGAACACTAATCCAACTAGTAGTATAATTTACCATCACTTGTAATGCTACCTTATTTTATTATATTTTATTTTATTGAGAAAAGTAGCGCTACCTTAGTTAATACAAAATACAAATTGAACGAAATAATGTGAATCAATGATCTAACTATATAGCATACATTGTCCTCACCTGGGCAATAATTTAAGATATTTGATTAAAATTTTAGTGTTGATGGTACTGTAGGGACAAGGCCCAAAACGGTATATTGGGCCTTGGACCTTATTTGAGAACGTTGGAATGTCTGAGGAGAGACAAATAGTTGAGAGATTCCCGCTTAGTGCCTTATGAGTAAGAAAAGACTAGAAGGTGGTCCGAGGAGTAATATCTCCTCGGCCACGACAAATATTGCTCTGATATATATTCCAGCAACGAAAATGACCTTAATAAAGGCACCTGTGTTAGGGGCATGTTTCATAAACGCATGAGAAGGAAGGAAACCCAAAAATATCTAAAGAAAAGGTGTTACCTCCGCATTAAATGCACTGCAGCTACTTTTCTGACCGCATTTATGTGGAGAAAACCCCTAAACAGTATTTTCTTAGTCATCGTAACCCACAGGGAGCCAGAAGGGTTGTCTGATGGGACGGGTACTCGAGTAGTGGCTTGGATAGTTGACAAATGGAGGGCCAAGATCACCAAGAAGGAGATATATAATGTGAGAGAACACTGTAGCAACCAGAGTTGCACTTGTAATCAGTTCCATTGATCTATACAAATATTTTGCCTCCTCGGACAATACATTCATCCGACTTTACTGGCTTTGTTCCTACATGATTGTCTTTCAAATCCATCCTAGCAGTTGTTAGATTCACTAGGGCCCAGTCCCATACATATTGGGCTTGGGCTGTAAACCGTGCCCCTACAATTAACACCATATGTGGGAAGGACTTGTGTAATAGTGAGTACAGTGGACAGCTATGGTAGGATCAGGTCCATACGAAGTAGAATCTCTGGGATCCAAGCATAACAATCCTTTTGTCAATCTTAAACGGAGAGGCGATTGTGAAGGGAGCATGCACACCACACATATTGACATGAGTCAACCTTAAGGAGGAAGCCATATCTCCCATGCAAAGAGTAACAAGGGCATGCAACTGGAGATTGACCAGTTAAAAAGAGAGTTGCGCCATGCACGGCGAAAGCAAGACCCCCAACTCTAATGCTTCTTCTGACGACGAAAAGGATATCAGTTACAGGTGAAGGTCTCGAACCCCGCCTAGCGAATTTTTCTCCTATGAAAAGGAACGCCGTCGTGAACGAAGGACTAGAAGCCCACCTTGAAAAGGCATAGGAAACGACGCTATGAGTAGGGCTTTGGACCAAATCTCCAAGTCGCTCTTCACACGTAAAATCGAGGAAGCTAAACTTCCTTAACATTTCACTCAGCCGGCGTTCACCATGTACAACGGCAAAACAAACCCCGTGGAACATGTGAGCCACTTCAATCAAAGAATGACTGTCCATTCCAAAGACAAAGCCTTGATGTGCAAGGTTTTCCCATCTAGTTTGGGATCCGTCACAATGAGATGGTTTGACAGCCTGAAGGCGAATTTCATAAGTTCCTTCAAGGAGCTCACTTGGGCATTTTGCTATCGCTTCGTCACCTGCAGTAGGGTTCCTCGACCTGGCTTCCCTATTATCCTTAAGCATGTGAGAGGGAGAGACCTCGAAGACGTATTTAGATAGATATTAAGAGATGTTCAACGAAATAGATGGTGATTTGATGAGGCGGCCATTAGTACCTTTAAGCTCGGCCTTCCGACCGAGCATGGTTTGAGGAAATCTATGACTGGTAAACCTGTCACCAGCATACGCTAGCTCATGGATTGGATCGATAAGTACAAAAGAGTCGAGGAAAGGGAAAGGAGAAGGTTATCCCTCAAGAGAGGAGGGATTTCAGGTCAGACTGATACAATAACAACTAGCCACGTAGATATTTTGCTGGACAGACAGGATCTCCTAACCCTCAAGTAGTCAATGCCGTGTTCCGAGAATCGGTACATCAGGTTCTGAAGAAGATTAGGAATGAGTCCTTCTTTAAGTAGCCGAGTAAAATGGTGAGAAACCCCACAAGGCGCAACCATAACCTCTACTGCCAATACCACCAAGACCATGACCACACCACAAAAGACTGTAGAAGTCTATGGGACCACCTGGACTAGCTTGTCTGTGAAGAAAAGTTAAAGCAACTCTTGCATCACTCCATGGTTAAGGGGGCCAAGCAAACTCAAAATCCCAAAGAGATGATTCTTCGAGACCTCCCTTGGGAACGATAAGTGTCATCTTTGCTACTCCAGGGAGAACTGGCTCCTGCCCTTCATGAGTGATGTTTGTAGCTCGGCTATCTGCCGAGGACGCTAATCAAGAGCCAAAGAGGGCAAGACTAGAAATACCGTCAATCTTAGGCTTCTCAGATGAGGATAAAATCGGAACCATCCAACCTCATGATGATGCCTTGATGGTTACTCTCAGGATTGAGGGATATGACGTGAAGAGGGTGATGGTTGACCAAGGTAGCGATGTCGAGATAATGTACCCAGACCTGTATAAGGGGCTAAACTTGAGACTCAAGGACATAACACCCTACAGCTTGCCCTTGGTGAGTTTTGATAGGAAAATCGTCATCCCGAAAGGTTAAATTAGACTACCTGTATAGACCGGCTCAGAAATAGTGGAGGTAGACTTTATCGTGGTGGATGCTTATTCACCCTACACAGCCATCGTGGCCAGGCCTTGGCTTCATACCCTAAGAGCCGTCTCCTCTACTCCGCACCAGAAGGTGAAATACCCATCCGGGGGCCAGGTTAGGGAGATCCTGAAAATCAATTTGTGGCTAGGCAGTGCCTAGTGGTTGCCATCCGACATCAGCCCGAAGCCGAATCCTCGGCCCATGCCGAAGGGGGTTTATAGCAATTAAAAGCTTTGGCGTTGCCTATCAGTGGGTCGGCCGAGGAGGCTAAATGTGAGGTAGTGCCTAATGGCTAGGCAGTGCTAGGAAATCAATCTGTGGCTAGGCAGTGCCTAGTGACTGCCATCCGACATCAGTCCAAAGCTGAATCCTCAGCCTATACTGAAGGGGGTTTATAGCAATTAAAGGCTTCGGCGTTGCCTATTAGTGGGTCAGTTGAGGAGGCTAAATGTAAGGATTTGGTAAAAGTTGCTATCGGTGACGATTCAGAGAAATTCTTTCAGATTGGAGCTCAGCTACCCCCTTTAGAGAAAGAAGAGCTGGTAGAGTTTCTTAGAAAAACGTGGACGTCTTCGCATGGAGTGCTTACGAAGCCCCGGGGGTGGATCCGAACTTTATCTGCCATCATCTAAATGTTAGTCCATCTGTAATTCCTAAGAGGCAACCTCCTCGGCGCTCATCCAGGGACCACTCTAATGCTATCAGGGATGAGGTGGAGAAACTAAAGCAGGCGGGGGCTATCAAGGAGGTATTTTACCCTAAATGGATGGCCAATACCATGATGAAGAAGAAGAGTGGGAAATGACGAGTATGTGTGGACTTCACGGATCTGAATAGGGCTTGCCCAAAGGATCCATTCCCTATGCCCAAGATAGACCAGCTAGTGGATGCAACCGTAGGGCATCCTCAGGGCATCCTCAGATGAGCTTCCTAGACGCCTTTTAGGGATACCACCAAATATTGCTCACTCTGGAAGATCAAGAAAAGACTGCTTTTGTCACTCCCACTGGAAACTACCACTACAAAGTTACGCTATTCGGTTTGAAGAATACGGAGGCCACCTATCAAAGGATGATGACTAGGATGTTTGAGCCACAGGTAGGCAAGAGCATTGAGGTCTTTATAGACAACATGGTGGTAAAAAGTAAGGTAGAATCTGAGCACTTGAGAGACCTCGGGAGCATTTTCAAAGTTCTGAGGAAACACAAGTTGTGCCTCAACACTTCCAAGTGTTCCTTTGGTGTAGGATCAGACAAATTCCTGGGTTACATGGTAACCCATAGGGCATTGAAGTTGACCCCGACCAGATTAAAGCAATCAACAGTTTACAACCACCTCAAAATCCTAAGAAAGTCCAGAAACTAACCGGAACGACTGTTGCCCTAAATCGATTTATCTCTCGATTAGCGGGTAGGTGCCAACCCTTCTTCCTACTGATGAATAAGTGGAAGGGGTTTGAATGAATCGAGGAGTGTGCCATGGCTTTCCAGCAGCTTAAAGACTATCTCTCTCGGCCTCCTATCACGTCCAGCCCTGAGGTTGACGAAGTCCTATTCGCTTATATTGCTGTGGCTTCTCATGGTTTAATCTTGGTCCTGATACGACTTGATTGCGGCACACAAAGACCAGTCTATTATGTGAGCAAATCACTACACGAAGCTGAAATTCACTATTTGCCGCTGGAAAAAGCTATTCTGGTAGTGGTACATGCCACACGCAAACTCCCTCACTACTTTCAGGCACACGGTCATTGTTCTGACTCAGCTTTCACTTTGGGCTCTGTACCGGAGCGCTGATTACACGGAGAAGATTGCTGAATGGGCCATGATCCTAGGGGCTTTGGACATCAAATACATGTCTCACACCTCTATCAAAGGACAAGTCCTCGCGGATCTAGTAGCTGAATTTGCTGAATCCCCGCTAAAAGAAGAAACAAAAACGCAACCTATGGATGGAAAATCGGTTGGCATAGTCTCCTAACAAGGCCCCTTATCCTGGGAAGTGTACGTTGATGGTGCAGCAAATCAGAAAGGTTTCAGAGTGGGGTTAGTACTAGTATCTCCCGAAAGGATCACCATCAAGAAATTGTTAAGATTGAGATTCTCAGCCACCAATAATGAAGCTGAGTACAAGGCTCTGCTAATGGAATGGCCATGATTCAAACAATGGGCGGAAAAGCAATAAAGATATTCTCAGACTCCAAATTGGCTCGTTNCAACGTGAAGCTAAGGCCACTAGCACCCAATGATCTGGTGTTGAGGAAAGTTCTGGGCACTGCAAAGAACTCGGTGTGAGGAAAGTTAGGACCCAATTGAGAATGACCATATCGCATCACCTTGGTGGCTGGAATAGGAGCCTATTTTCTAGAAGATTTAGATGAACATGCAATACCATGCTCGTGGAATATAAACAACCTAAAAAGATATTACTATTAATAAACGTCTCTTCTGTCAATATGTTCATTTATTCAAGGCATTGTATCTCTCATTATTCAGTCTTTATAAGTGTTTAAATTGAAACTCAATCATGCCTGAAGTTCTCGGACCAGATGATGTGGGGAGGTTAACACAATAACAACTTTTATAAGTGTTTAAATTGAAATTCAATCATGCCTGAAGTTCTCAGATCAGATGATGTGGGGAGGTTAACACAATGATAACTTTTATAAGTGTTTAAACAGAACCATAGTCATGCCTGAAGTCCTTAGACTAGATGTTATAGGGTAATTGAAACACAATGACAACTTTTATAAATGTTTAAATTGAAACTCAGTCATGCCTAAAATCCTCGGACCAGATGATGTGGGGAGGTTAACACAATGACAACTTTTATAAGTGTTTAAACAGAACCATAGTCATGCCTAAAGTCCTCGGACTAGATGCTATGGGGTAATTGACACATAATGACAACTTTCCTAAGCGTTTAAACTGAACTCAATCATTCCAGAAGTCCTCAGACCGGATGATAAAGTTAACGTTGCGTTATCTGTTTAAATGTTAGCACAGGTCTAAAGGTTACAGCCAATTCCTCGAATTGGTGTTCCTGGGTAAGCTAAAATCCATAACTATTCATTCAAGTATAAGTTTATTACTTGTATTTATTTGCTTTGGCCCACACTATAGAAAAAGTGGCTCACAGTGCAAATGTAGAGTAAATGACTCATTGTTGGTGCTTAGTCAAACTACTTACACAAGTGGTAGGGTATTATTGTTGGTATTTGTTAAAACGAAAGTGGCCCTAAGTTAAGTTTAGTAGTAATAACAGTAAGCTCGGAAGTATGAAAAACAAAAGACACTAGAGATTGAGAGAAAAGCCCATTCATTAATCAAAAATAGTTACATTATATATGGTGGCAGAAGCCACAACAAAAAAAAAAAAAAATGAAGAAGAGAAAGATCCTATAGCTACTTCTATGTAGGCTGAGAGCCTTTCTTAGGATCAATGACCTTGAGCTTGGCATCCCCAGCTTCAAACTTTGACTCAGCTGCCTTGACTTGGGAGACTATATCCTTGATGGAAAGGTTATCCTCGGAGGGAGTATCTTTGGCCGAGGGGAGGACCTCCTTACCCTTCCCAACTGCTCCTGGGGAGATCTCAGCATCCAAAGCAAGGTCCTAAGTGTTTGAGACCAGCTCAAGAGGAGGGAGGGGTAAAGTAGTAGTCAGAGGAAGGTTAGCCAGAATTTCCCTAATGTGTTTAGGAAAAAATACACTCTTAGCCTTCCTCAACTCGAAGTTAGCAGGGACCCTTGCATTGTTGAGCACCTCCATCCAGGACACAGTGCAGTAGTCCCTACACACCTCGACTACCTCCTCGGGTAGCCTCTTTTCGGTCTCTTTCACCCTACGCTCATAGGATGCAATCACCGCATCATCAGCAGCTTCCTTGGCAACTTGAGCTACCTCTTTTGCTGCGTCCTTGACCTTCTGCAGCTCGGCCCTAAGGTCTAGAACCAACTGTTTCTGGGTGGCCAAGTTTATCTTAGTGGTGTATAGCTGCTTACGCTGATCCTTGGCTTGGGCTTCGGCAGTCTTCAAGCCGGCCAAGGCACTCTTGCGATCATTATCCACCTCTTTTAACTTGTTGCCCAACGCCGTATGCTCCTCCTTCAAGGCTCTAAGAGCCTTCTCCACCTCGCGCTGAGAATGGCTCTCGGCTTCAACTTTATTATGGGTGTTTCGGACCCACTCCTCGACCATATAAGCTTGTTGAATGACCTGCATAATAACAACAAAGGAAATTAAAAAAAAAAAAAAAAGAAAGAAAAAATGAAATGAAAATAAAGATGAAAATGGCAATGATGATGACGAAAGAAAGAGATTCTTAATGTATGAAGGGGGAAAGATAGTTGACCATGGCGAGATCTCTTTTCAACGACATAAACAGGTCAGGCTGCCTTGTGCGCTGAAGAGCCTCCATATCCTTGGGGAGGAGGAGGGGCTACTTTAAGACTTGAGCAAGGTGGTTGGCATGCCCTTGTTGGGATTCCTAGATGGAAGCATCCTAAGGGATGGAAGTCCCTTCCAGCTCGATCCGAGGGGCTTAGGTATGCTACTGCCTGTGTACCTCAGCCTCATCCCTACTATCCATTGAGGAAGCCCTCTTGTCCTTAGGGTCCTTGGCTGTCTTTTGTTGTTTGAAGCCCTTCCGAGGGGCCACCCTACCTTCCTCCAAGTCTTGACTTGGTCTCTTTTTCTTTAAATTGGGATTGGCTTGCAATTGGAGGTCAGTAGGAGGAGGAGGAGGAGGAGGAGGAGGAGGAAGATGAGGGGGAAGATCGGCAGGAGGCAGGGTCTGAGGGATATCTTTCGAAGTTCCCCCTTTATTCCTTTTGGCTATTAAACCTTTCAAGCTAGGTCTTTTCTTTGAGTCCATTCCTTCCTCTTCCTCTGAGCTTGAATCGATTTGGGTGACAATTAACCTTGGCTGGCGAGCAGAGGAAGCTTGTCAGACTCAGTCTCAAAATCCAAGAGCTCTACAAGCTTCTCTGGTTCTCCTTCCTCCCCTTCAAAGTGAAACTGGTCTATCTCTTCTTCCAAAGACAAGTGTGAGGAGGCAATTTCCTCCTTAGCCATAGATGTTGCTCTAAGAGGGACTTGTTGTAATGGTATTATGAGTGGAGGAAGGATTTGTTGAGTTGGCAGTATGACTGGGGGGAGGTCCTCTCGGGCTAGGAAATCCGGCCTTAACACGTCAATATAGTTTATTCGAGGATCACCAACATTGATAGCGTGCCCGACCTCTTGAAAAATCTTCAAAATTGGGTCAAAATCTAGGATCAAGTGGACAGCCTACAATTTTTGGTCCTTACTCACAAAAATTTATGACCGAAGCAGGTAGTTGAGAGCTGCAACGCTGTAAGGCTGAGCTAAGGATCAACTAGATTCTTATCTGCACACATAGCCGAGAAGCAAAACACTGTTAGAAGATCAAATTCTTTCATCAAAAGATACCAGAATGACAGAGAAATAATGACATGGTTAGGGCTACAGAATCTAAGTCTCATGCTAGGAAACCTAACTCTAAGGTATCCCATTTAGCACTCCCTTTCGAATTGGGCAATGGAGACCATCATGCCACGCCCCTGAAGCGATAAGGTAATCATCCTTCATCCCTTTGTTAGATTTGGGGAGGCACGATATAAGCTTGACGATGGCCGACCTAGACTTGAGGTAATACCCCCCGTTAGCTTGAGAGTGACATTCATATAGGTGGACCACATTGTGCCAGGTAAGTCCTAATCTGAGATGCTCATTAAGAGCATTGACACAGCCCAGAATCCTAAACATGTTAGGTGCACATTGATGAGGGCATAACCTATGGTTGAGAAGGTTGTCCCGTGTTATCCTACCCATAGGAAGGGTCATCCCTCCCTCTATGAAAGCTATGATGGGGATGATTACCTCCCCTTCCTTTTTGTTTAACACAATTTGTTCTATGGAACAATACCGTGGGCCAACTTCTTGGGGAATGTGGTACCTATTTTTAAAGGCTTCTATTTTGGCAAGAGAGTCTACTAGGCTTGCGGATCTACCCATTTGGACAACTCTAAAAAAAGCGAATGAAATTTGTGAGTGAAGAAATAACAACTAAAAGGGCCAAGGAGATTGGCTGAGAAGGGAAAGAGAGTTTAGAGAGACAAAAACTTACGAAAGTAAGTGTGCTAATACTAATCCTATAGAAATGATCCTTAAAATTTTTTTTAAGGAAAAAGCTATGGAGGCTTAGGAATTGAGAATATGTTGTGAAGTTGGAGCACTGGGGTTCTTTGGAGTATTTGAAAGTTTGTAAAGTAAAGAGGAAAACAAGTTCCTCAAGGCTTTATATAGAGGAAAAAAGGAGCGGGAGTAATCCCACTCAGAATTCTAGAAGAAATATCCATCGTAGGATGTGCACCTCACTGTTGGATGGGGGGAACAAGGCGCCGCTTAGAGCAATAAATGACGATTCGCGGACCTTGAAGCGTCAGAAGCAGTTATGAAGTGTAGAAAATGACACTCCTATACATGTTAGCTAGAGAAATAATTGATCTTATCTCTTGGAGATCAAAACCCCGCTTTTTCTTCTCAGATGAGAGGGAAAAATCGGAATTTTGAGGGGCTATTGTAGGGACAAGACCCAAAACGGTATATTGGGTCTTGGACCTTATTCGAGAACGTTGGAATGTCTAAGGAGAGACAAATAGTTGAGAGATTCCAGCTCAGTGCCTCATGAGTAAGAAAAGACTAGAAGGCGGTACGAGGAGTAATATCTCCTCGGCCACGACAAACATTACTTCGATACATATTCCAGCAATGAAAATGACCTTAATAGAGGCACCAGTGTTAGAGGCATATTTCATAAACGCATGAGAAAGAAGGAAACCCAAAAATATCTAAGAAAAACGTGCTACCTTTGCATTAAATGCACTGCAGCTACTTTTCTGGCCGTATATATGTGGAGAAGACCCTTGAACAGTGTTTCCTTGGTCACCGCAACTCACAGGGAGCCAGAAGGGGTGTCTGATGGGATGGGTACTCGAGTAGTGGCTTGGACAATTGACAAATGAAGGGTCAAGATCACTAGGAAGGAGATATATAATGTGAGAGACCCTTGAAGGAAAAGGGACCAGAAAAAAGAAAAAGAAAAAGAACACTGTAGCAACTAGAGTTGCACTTGTAATTAGTTCCATAGATCTATACAAATATTTTGCCTCCTCGAACAATACATTCATCCGACTTTACTGGCTTTGTTCTTGCATGATTGTCCTTCAAATCTATCATAGCCATTGTTAGATTCACTAGGGTCCAGTCCTTTGACCCACTCTCTACAAATTTATTGTATTGGGCTCATTAACCCACAGTCCAATACATATTGGGCTTGGATTGTAAACCGTGCCCTTATAGGTACAATGAGTTTAAACTCCTAAAAACACACACACACACAATGAATTTTATGAAGTAATATCCTGCTTTATTGGAGATGTACTATTCCATTAGAATGTCAATTTAGCAAATCCCTTTTTCATAGTTCACACTACCCTTATATTAGATGTGAAGATGTGAGTTTGGATGATCTTATTTTTATTTATTATGTTAAAATATAATTGTACCTTAAAAATTTATGATAAATTTTACAAAACTATAAGCTCTCTTTTATGATAAAAATAAGTTGAATCACATGACATGGTCATAATTATTCTAATCTACTCATGGAACATCCATAAGTGATGGACAAAAGTTATAGATACATGGACGAATGTAGCTAATTAAAAAAAATATTCACTCACAATAATAGGCTTTAATATTAGATCATTAGCTGCATGCTTTGGAAAGTTTTGCATAAAGGTAGTAAAACTTAATTATGTGTCTCAAACTCAAACTCGAGCCTATTGGCTAAAGCCAGAAAAAGAGGATGCCCAAGACAAAGCCAACTTAAAGAAAACTGGTGAAGGAATGGAAAGTCACCTCAAAGCAAATAAAAATTAACAAAACGCAATAAATTAAAAACAAAAAGGTATAAAATAGAGAAATATGAAGGTTATAAGGAAAATTCTTAGGTATTTTCGGAGTACGTAGAAATTATGCTCCGTTCTCTCACATTTATGGTGGTTTCTATCATGAATTTAATGAGTGAACCTCACCATAAATGTGAGAGGAGTGAGCACTATTTTTTATACTCCGAAAGCACCTAAGAATTACTCAAGTTATAAGCACATGAGTATGATGGTAGCATAGAATGATTGATTAAGTGCAACAAGACTGATGAAGGTTGCACTCGATCAATCAACAACAATAACATCAATATGTACAATTCCCTCCAAGTATGTGAAAAATTCTTGAATTGATCTGGGAAAGGAAGGGCAGCAACTTATTTCATATTTTTAAGGGTAACTTGTCATCAAATAATTTACAAGAGGATGTGTATGCAGAAAAACACTTGATAATATAGATGGGCTAATATTTAGATTTGTTATTGAGTGAAACCCTAAAATTATGATGATGAAATGCATTATGATGAATATGCATGCTAGGTTTGGATGATGAACATGTCATGACTCATGAGAATGTGTAAAAGAAATTATTTTGATCACATGATGTGCACGGATTTTCTTCAAATGATGAATGACATGTATGAATATTGTGCATAATGGAATATGACCATTAATTTCAATAAAACAAACATTCGAGTATGGCGGAATAGGTTCTTAACACCTTCTAATTTTGTATTCATGTAAGTTTCTGATTAAAAAAAAATTATCCCTGTAAGTTTGACTGTAATTTGGGAAATAAGCCATATAAGTTACGTTTCTAAAATTTAACTACGCAAATAAGCAATATAATTCTTGCTTTTTTAGATTGTAACTTAGGTCAAAAGTCATATATATATATATATATATATATTTCAGTTTATTTTTTTAACAGTGAAGTAAGTTTCATTTTTTATTCAATAATAGGTCTGTCACAAGGTTTTTCTTGCTTTTCCTTTTACAATTAAATTAAGTGGCGGTTTTATTTGTAAAACCCTCAATCTAGGTAGCTTTACATCGTTGGCAGAGTTTCTACCTTGAGGAGTCAATTATCCTATCATTTTTGGGATGTGGTACTCAAAATCACTTAATTCATATGTTAGAGAAATGGAGATACAAATAATACTTGAAATTTTACTATTGCTACTTGCAAATCAAACATTTATAAGATCCTGAAAATTTCAATACTTTTCCTCCCATTTTCCAAGCTAAAAGACAGTAATCACTTATATTACTATGGTTGTAGTATAAATTGAGATTTGAGACTTTGGTTTGATGGAGATGGCTAGACTTAGTTGCATAAATTGAATAATGGACCTAAATAATTAAACGAAACCCAAGTTTTATTGGGCTTAACAAAATTACCCCAAGTCAATGGCCTGACTTCTCAACCCAAGGATGGTAAAAATCCAACCCAATCCTATCATGCACATCGCCCTATATGTGGCTATTGCCCACAAATGAGCATTATGGATAAGCATCACATTTTCTTTTGCTTCTCTCTCTCTCTCTCTCTCTCTCTCTCTCTCGTGTGTGTATTTTAATTTAAAGAGCAATGTCATTTTATAAGGGTTCTTTTCAAGATTATGACTGAGCATAAGAAGGAATATACTCACATCATTGTCATAATGTAAATTATAAAATTTGATAGCTAGCGGTGCTCACAAATCAGATCAAGATGTGATTTAAGGTACACCTATCATTTGATTTGACCATACTAGATGTTGAAAAATAAGACTTGCTTTCGACTAGAAACTCATTGACATCCACTTTTTGGATTAGCGGGTAGACTTGGCTAATTTATCAACCATGCAACAAATCGCAGCCACACACCTTCAACAAAATCCACCTCCACCACATCCATTCCAAAAGCCCCAAGCCCCACCTCCACCATGGCCAAGTGAAGAATTTTTCCAATGTTGTCCATATATGGTCAAGAGGAGTGAGAAAGGGGGGAATTTGAGGTGAGTTGTGATTGCAAAGCTATTCGTTCATGGGATTCGTACAACGTTTACGTTTCCAACTATAAGATGGGAAGAAACAAGGGTAACTAATTATTTTTTTTTATAGGAAGATTATGAACTTTATTCAGTAATAGAAAAAGAGAATATATCATGAAGAAGAGTTTGTTTTATGAAACAAGTACTCTAATTAATCTCAGCAGAAAAATCATCAATGCCTAAAACATTTTTCGCCAATAAGTGGGTAGACCTATTGCCCTACCTACAAATATGGGAAAATTCTACTCAATGGAAGTCATGGATCGTAGATAGCATGCCGCATATCACCAGTGCCACCAACAAGGGGGTGGAGAGAGTTCGCAAGCATGGGAAATAATCAATTGAGTCCCCTAATTTCAAAGAAAACTCATGAATACCCACGTCTCGAGCAAACTGCAGCCTCGTTTCATATGCTTTAGCTTCAGCTCAAATGGCCCCCGAATGGGGCTTGAATCTTTTTACTTAACACAACAACCACCCTGCCTTTGTCATCCCTGATAGGTAACAAATTAGACTTAGACACATAAATAAGCATGGTTTGGTTTATAAAGAATTTTGTACATGATGCGTTTATCTAGTTTCCACCTAGGAAACTCAACTTTCGATCCGATATTATCAAGTTTTTTAGTGACTAATATTGGATTTTGTTTTGGAGTGGACCGATGTTGGTCAGGTTGGCCAAGTCGGAGGATTTGGTCTGTTCCGAGATTCGTTGAAGTATTGAACATTGATAATAGACAAAGTGAAATTGAAGATACTTCGTGCAATAAGCATATAAAAGGTTGCTTGCCTTTAAATTATTCACCTGATGAGTTCCATGTGACCTCACTAATAGATACGTGGTCGATTTTGAAGTGTTTGAATAGGATGAGGATCTTAACCTATATGAAGAGGCTGTCGAAATCTAAAACAGAGCAAGCTTATTTTTTTGGCAATCATTCTTGGCTTACAAAAAAATTATGTATTATCGGACCAAGATACTAATTACTTTTTGGTGTAAGCGGAAATTAAACCTTTAAAATTTTTATTCAAAAGATAAAAAACTTTACTAGTTGAACTAACTGAAACATTTTTTTTTTCTAATTTCATAATTATTGATATGATTTATTGTGATTAGCACATATAAAAAAAGAGGTAATTACAACTTTGAACTTACCCATATATAGTTTGCTTTAAATTTAACTTATTCACCTATGATTTCATTTTTTACTTTTTACCCACTTGTAGTTCATTCCGTTACTATTATATAACCCATCTCCCTTTCGACTGTTACTCTAACATGTTTTATTTCAAAATCAAAATACAAAACAGATCAAACACTCATCTCTCCCAAAACACATTCTCTCTCACACTTGCTCACTCACTCAAAACCCTTCATGCTACATTGCTAACCACTTGATTTATTAGATTGAGAATCATCTGGGTTTTGATCGTGCAACAAAACCAAGGAAGAAGGAGACCCATGAATTCTAGGTTTTGAGCGTTACCAACTTGTGATTTTTTGTTAACATTTTGGATCTTGATCTGTTCGTGTTTCTCTTTATTGAGTGAGTTCCTGACTTTCTGAGCTTGAAGTTTTGTTTGTTCTTTTACTTTCATCTACTCTTTTCCTCTTATTCTAGGTAGATTTAATTTTTGAAACCTAGGATTTATTTATTTTTTTTTAAAAAAATTGGGTTTCTGCAAAGTGGTGTTTCGTTTGAAGTATTATGGATTTGATAGATCTATATGCAAACTTGTGCCATAATACTGATAGTTAATTTTGGGAAGTGTCAAAAATGATTTCTGCATAATCCCTATGCAAACTGAATTTGTGTCAAAAAATGGATTTGTTATTTTTGTCAAAAATGATTTTTGCAAAGCTGTTCAAATCTATAATACTGATAGTTTCTGCATAATCCCTATGCATAATTGTCCATGCCACAATACTGATAGTAATCCCAACATTGGGAGAGATTTTTATAAAAACTTGAATAATATGTGACAATTCTTTTGATATTTTTATTCATATATTAAAGAAAATAAAATATAAAATCCGAAAAACAAATAAATACCATCTTGTTAAACTTCATCTCACAAAAATTTTCTTAGTTAATCAATTTACTTTTGTTAGCAAATAAAAAGTGCAAGATGAAATTTAGGTATTCTTCCTTGAGAACTTTGCCTTAGAGCATTCGCATTAGTTCGGCTAAAATTTCCTGTCTATTTTACACTAAAAACCTACTTTTTCTATTTTACATACCCACTTCTCAAAATCCTCCACATCAATCAATCTATTCTACAATCTATATTATTTAAATAATCAATTTTCTCATTTTTTATTTATTTCTCTCAACTACCCTTTACATATGCTCTCTCTCTCTACCCATCTCTATACCCATTTCTGAACATAGATCACCTTTCCCTCTCAGTCTAATCCACACCCTCGGTCAGATCTCCATAAACACCTATCACCACCATCTCAAACCCCTCACTTTCTCTCGCTCCTTCTCTTCCATGCTTATTGAGAATAAACATCAAATACCTTCACTGCAAAACCAGCAAGACCCATACTCACTCCTTAAACAAGACCCAATCTCCATTCCGCCACCAGCACCTATCTCCACTGCCAGCATCAAAACCCGTTCTTGTTGACCCACAAGTATCGATTGTTCTAGTCAAGCACTGATCTGTCTCCCTGTTCGTTTGTTCATGTGGGTTTGTTTGTGTGTAGGTGTGTTTGTGTGTATCTGAGGAAAAAGAAGATGAGGAAAGGAGAAGTCATTGAGTTTGTTGTGCATGGAGAAGAGAAAGAAAAAAAGGTGCGAACATGAAATTAATAAAATAATAAGATACACATCTACAGTAACTGTGCATATATGCATGGTTACTGTAGCAATTGTGTAAATATACACTGTAGGGACAATGGGCCCAAAAATATATATGTTGGGCCTTGGCCTTGTCCGAGGAGGCTCAGTGGTCCAAGGATAGATTAATAGTAAGGAAGACGTAAGACTTTGAACTTCTCGTGCCAGCTATGACTGTAGAGGCAGACCGGGGAGGAGCATCTCTTCAGCTGAATGAAGAAGGGGTCAGAAGATGAGTTTTATTATCCAGAGTGACGTTCTAGGAAATTTTGTTAATAAGGATATGCACTGCGAACGTATAGGACAAAGGGAAATCAAGAAATATCTAAGAAAAGCTACTATCACCGCATTGAATGCTTTGCAGCTAACTTTCTAGCCGCATTTATGTGGAGAAGACCCCTGAACAGTGCTGCCTTAGTCGCCCCAACTCACAGAGGGCCTATGAGGGTTTCTGATAGGACAAGCACTCAAGTAGTGGCTTGGACAATCGATAAGTGGATGGGCAAGATCATTCAAAGGGAGATATATAATGTGAGAGACCCCTGAGGAAAGGGAGAACGAGAAATCAAGAGAGAAACACTGTAACAATCAAGAATTGAACTTGTAATCTAACTTGAGAGAAATATACAAGAACTGATCTTCTCGGACTATGCCGATGATGATTTTATTTAGTTTAAATCAATTTATCTTCATTTTCTTGTCATCTGAGCCCACTTAACTTATTGTCCAACTCATTTAAACCTAGTTTTCCAACTCACTCTTTACAAATTCATTGTATTGGGTTTTTTGGGCCTACGTTTAATTATCCTTTGGGCTAGGGATCCAAACTGCGTCTTTACATTCACAATTTTAGAAAGATTGAGGTGGAAGATTTTTGGGGCAAAATGTGTAAAATTGGTTGCTTTTTGTATTTTGCAAAGTTTTACATCCACTGATGTGGATGCTCTTAAGTTGCCTAACTAAATTCATTTATGTGATTGCATTAATCAATACCACACAAATTTTATTGTCCTTCTACCACTTTTAAGGAATTAAAANAAAAAGCCAAAAAAAAAATGGTTAAAAATCTAGAAAAAAAAAAAATAAATTTTAACAAACCAGAGCCAAGTCCACGGCGAGCCCAATAGTTTACAGCACCACCCACCAATTCTCCAAAAAAAAAAAAAAAAAAAAAAAAAAACCATAACAAAGAATCAAAAATCAAACCCTTACCCACGATCACGTCGCTGGCAGAGAAAACCAAACCCTAACACAGTCAGTCTATACCGAGCAAAAGCAAAACAAACTCCAATACATACACACACATTAGAACTCATTTCATTTTCCATGTGTGTGTTTCTTAAAAATATATATATATTCCGACCTTTCACTAGACAAGTGACAATTTTTTTTTTCTTCTTCTTTTGAATTGGCTTTTCATAACTTTTTCTCTAATAGTTCTCATTACTTTTACGTAAGGTGCTCTTTCAAGTCACCACTACCGGCCCCACATATCAAAACTCAAAGGGTAAAACGCATATGGGATAGAAAATGGGTGAACAATATTATTTGAAAAAGTCATTTAACGGTTAATGTTGTGCAACAGCAGAAGCTCTAACATCATTATCAACCATATTTAATGTGTTTGGCCAACTCATCAACACTCACAACTCTCACAAGCCTCACCAACATAAGCTCACAAACTTAAAGCCTCAATACACTCAATAACTCTCTCATACTCACAAACAAACAAACTCTCAACACAAAACTATAGGTAATCTTTCAACTCAAATAATCTATCAACTACTCTTTGAAGAAACTTATCATGTTCTTTTTGGAGTTTTCACCTCTCCCCACTTGGGACCAAAACTAATTAGGAAAATTTCTTGAGAGTATCAAGTATTAGGATATTAGCCTAGAGTTCAAGGGTGGTTTTTGTTTTTTACCCCAAACTCTTTTTTGCTTGAAAGTAGAACAGATAATTTTTTTTTTTTTTAAATTTGAGGGTGTTCCTAATTTTGTGACTAGGAGTGTTCCTAATTTTGTGATTAAGGCGTTCCTAATACAGATTAAATATAAATTTTTTTTTTTAATTTTTTTCAGGTTAGGGTGTTCCAGAGAATAAATCTTTATTAATGGAGTCCAAGTCAAATTCTAAATGGGAAGGCAAGGCTTGTACAAAACTAACAAATGCCACCGCCGACCAAGTATGGCTTCTATACAAGGACTTCTTCAACTTTCACAAATGGTTTCCTAGCCTAGCCACTTGCTATGGTATTCATGGCACCAACGGTGAGCCCGGTTGCATCAGATACTGCGCTGGATTCTCAATCCCATCCAACGATGGTGACAATAAGCCCGTTAGCTGGTCCAAGGAAAGATTAATAGCCGTCGATGATGATGAACGCAGACTAAGCTACGAGATTGTAGACAGCAATATTGGGTTCAAGTCATACGTTTCTACGGTCAAGATTGTTCCCCAAGGTGATGAAGGTTGTATGATTGAGTGGTCTTTCACCGTTGATAAGGTGGAAGGGTGGGTACTAGATGATTTGGTGAAGAAGTATGAGGTGGGATTACAGCGCATGGTTAAGAGAATGGAAGATGAACTAGCAAGTTTTGAGCCAGAAGGGTAGTTGTTTGTAATCTTCTTCATCATATTATTCTCATTTATCTTATTATTAATCTCTAGTTACTTTTGTATTTCCTATTTTATCTATGTAAGTTAGGTTAGGGGTGTGCAAATTGAGTGGTTTGATTATTTATGCTCTAAGATAGTTACAAATAAATTTAACCATTGCGGTGTTGTTCTTTTAGGGCAACTCTAAGCCAGTATTCCATTAAAGAATTCCTCTTCAAGTTGAATTCAAAATAAAGATGAATTTGTAAATTTCAGTTACTTTAACTGGTAAAGTTTTTTGTCGTCGAATAAGAGATCTGAGTAGGATGCGTCACTTACCCTCTTCTCTTCTCCTTCTTGGGTATTTGATTTATGGACATTTTACCATACTGAAAGGAACTCAATTAATTTCTTGGGCCATTCTGCAGCAACATGGGCTGCTACCTATGTTTCTGCACAATGGCAAGGGCCCTTTTCTTCTATATTTAATTTCTTACTATTTATTCAGGGAAAAAAGAAAAAAGAAAAACATGTATCATATATGTAGTCATGGATGCAGTCATGCAGCACGCATGTGCATGTAAGATTCCTGGTCCTTTCCTTCTGTAATTAATTTCCTACTATTTATTCAGGAAAAACGAAAAAAGGAAAAACATATATGCATTATGCAGTCATGCACACAGCAAGCATGTGCATACAAGATTCCAGGATGCACATGCATTCTAAGCAAAAGTTGCGTTATTCTCTCTGCAACCACGAAACCCTGTCCAGCAGCTTGTGTTGTTGTGTCGGCCCATTTACTTTCTTTTTACTAAGAAAATTTTTAGGACAGTGACAAATTTCACACTCATTTTCTCTACTATTTGATATAGTTAACTGTAAATGTTTAGTTTATTTATCATAGCCTGACACAGAATAATTATAAAAATTGGTGTAAAATTGGTTGTTATGTTAGAATAATTCTTTTACTATAATATAATTAGTATACATTATTGGTACTTTTTTTCCCTGAATAAGAAAAGGATAGGAGAAAGTGAGTCAGTGACCAGTTGTAGTGATATTACCTAAACTTGATCATAGTAATTCTTCCAACGGTTAAGAAACTAATAGGCTAATAGCTGAAGAGTCTAGACAGTAAGAAAATTACATACGTTTTCTTGAGTGGATTGAACCATAATCTAATCTCAATAATCTTACCCAAATCTCACAAATTTTGAGCAAAAAGACTATAGTTAATATAATAAACCAAAATTTTAACAACAATTTTGGGTGGTATATATGATTTTTGATTCCATCATTAACAAAAACCGAGCACAGTGCAACAGGATTAAGCATTAAAAGTTATAGTGAATAGGCTTTTTGTGGCTAAAAGGAAGCTAAAGCTATAACAATGACATCAGACAAAATTATTCTAGGAAAAATCATCATGCTGAATTTTATCCCTTAATTGGTGGTATAAATGATTAATTAGTAGAATGCTAACATGATAAAATTTAGACCATTAAATCATTAAAAATTTGTTAAGATTTAATGAAATTTATTTAATAGAGTATCCTAGAAAATCTAGAGGATTTGAATCTATTTCCCATTATGTTATTACATTTTTTTTTTTGAAAGTCCATTATGTTATTACATAATTGTTTCTTTTGAGGTACTAATTAATCATGTATACCACCAATTAAGGGGTAAAATTCAGCATGATGATTGTTCCTAGACTAATTTTGTTTGATGTCATTGTTATAGCTTTAGATTCATTTTAGCCACAAAAACCCTATTCATCGTAACTTTTAATTAAAAAAATCTATTGGTAGAGTATTCTAAGAAATCTAGAGGATCTGAATCCATGGAAAATATACATAAATGTACTAATTTAGAAAAAAAAAAGAAGTTTTTTTGACAATTTTTTTATATTTTTCATAAAAATTGTATTAAATTTTATCTAAATTGGTAGCAAATATCCTAAGAATTCACGTTAAGAAGAACCTAATATAGACAATCAAAAAAAGAAAGTTGTAGAAGAATTAATATTTATTTGAGGCTATGATGTTGTAGATGAATATTGCAGAATGCAGAGTCAAAAGCATTACTAGGATGGAGTCCACGGCCTCCAAGCACCACCAATAGCGGTCATAATGAAATGGTATCGAAAAAGTATGCCACCTCGATGGTATCGCAACAGATGTGTGAGAACTCAGAAGTCTTATAATTATTATTACAGTGGAACCCGCAGCTCAATAACATAATTACTAGCTGAAGTCGATGCCTTTGGGAGTCGTTTACTTAACTGCCCTTTAATGTATGATTTAAACATATACCTAATTGCCTATAAGGCATTGATTTAGGCCAGTTTGGATGAGAGCGAAAACTGGGAGCATAGTAGAGAACTCACGTGTGTTGATAATCTAGTCTTCTCTATATATAATCCACTATTCTTGTCTCTCTTTTGCATCAGATACTGCGCTGGATTCTCAATCCCATCCAACGATGGTGACAATAAGCCCGTTAGCTGGTCCAAGGAAAGATTAATAGCCGTCGATGATGATGAACGCAGACTAAGCTACGAGATTGTAGACAGCAATATTGGGTTCAAGTCATACGTTTCTACGGTCAAGATTGTTCCCCAAGGTGATGAAGGTTGTATGATTGAGTGGTCTTTCACCGTTGATAAGGTGGAAGGGTGGGTACTAGATGATTTGGTGAAGAAGTATGAGGTGGGATTACAGCGCATGCTTAAGAGAATGGAAGATGAACTAGCAAGTTTTGAGCCAGAAGGGTAGTTGTTTGTAATCTTCTTCATCATATTATTCTCATTTATCTTATTATTAATCTCTAGTTACTTTTGTATTTCCTATTTTATCCATGTAAGTTAGGTTAGGGGTGTGCAAATTGAGTGGTTTGATTATTTATGCTCTAAGATAGTTACAAATAAATTTAACCATTGCGGTGTTGTTCTTTTAGGGCAACTCTAAGCCAGTATTCCATTAAAGAATTCCTCTTCAAGTTGAATTCAAAATAGAGATGAATTTGTAGATTTCAGTTACTTTAACTGGTAAAGTTTTTTGTTGTTGAATAAGAGATCTGAGTAGTACGCGTCGCTTACCCTCTTCTCTTCTCCTTCTTGGGTATTTGATTTATGGACATTTTACCATACTGAAAGGAACTCAATTAATTTCTTGGGCCATTCTGCAGCGACATGGGCTGCTACCTATGTTTCTGCACAATGGCAAGGGCCCTTTTCTTCTATTTTTAATTTCTTATTATTTATTCAGGAAAAAAAGAAAAAAATAAAAACATGTATCATATATATAGTCATGGATGCAGTCATGCAGCACGCATGTGGGGGGAATTTGCAAACCAACTGTGTAAAGCTTAACAATATAGTAAGTTAAGCAATGCTTGGAAAGATTATGAAAAATAGCATCTCGAGTTTTAGAAACTCAAGGTCCATATTAAAACTTGAGTTTCAAAGACTTGCTTTGCGAGTGTTTTGCTGGTGACTTGGACTGAAAATGCCACATAGATCTCAAGTTTTAGAAACTCGAGTTCTATGCCAAAAAAAAAAAAAAAAAAATTAGTTTGATCGCTCCTATAGTGGCGTTTTTAAGCCCTATAGTGACGTTTTAAAGCCCTATAGCCGCATTTTTATGTAAAATTTTTTTATAACTCGATTTTAAGTCTTATAGTGACGTTTTTAAGCCCTATAGCGGCTTTTTCCAGCAATTTATGGAACTCAAGACTTTAAAACTTGAGTTCCACGTGGATTTTTTTTCACATCAGACCCATCTTTTTTTTTCACATCAGACCCATCCACTTACAAATCAAGACTTAAAAACTCGATTTTTATCATAGAACTCGAGTTTTAGACACTCGAGATGCGAGTTTCACACATTCTTTCAAAACCGGGCAACTAACGATATTGTTAGATATCCTTTGTTATTTGGCAAAGGTGTTCCACGCATGTGCATGTAAGATTCCTGGTCCTTTCCTTCTGTAATTAATTTCCTACTATTTATTCAGGAAAAAAGAAAAAAGGAAAAACATATAGGCATTATGCAGTCATGCACACAGTAAGCATGTGCATACAAGATTCCAGGATTCACATGCATTCTAAGCAAAAGTTGCGTTATTCTCTACGGCAACCACGAAACCCTGTGCAGCAGCTTGTGTTGTTGTGTCGGCCCATTTACTTTCTTTTTACTAAGAAAAATTTTAGGACAATGACAAATTTCACACTCATTTTCTCTACTATTTGATATAGTTAACTGTAAATGTTTAGTTTATTTATCATAGTTTGACACAGAATAATTATAAAAATCGGTGTAAAATTGGTTGCTATATTAGAATAATTCTTTTACTATAATATAATTAGTATACATTATTGGTACTTTTTCTCACTGAATAAGAAAAGGATAGGAGAAAGTGAGTCAGTGACCAGTTGTTGTGATGATATTACCTATACTTGATCATAGTAATTCTTCCAACGGTTAAGAAACTAATAGGCTAATAGGTGAAGAGTCTAGACAGTAAGAAAATTACATACATTTTCTTGAGTGGATTGAACCATAATCTAATCTCAATAATCTTACCTAAATCTCACAAATTTTGAGCAAAAAGACAATAGTTAATATAATAAACCAAAATTTTAACCACAATTTTGGGTGGTATACATGATTTTTGATTCCATCATTAACAAAAACCGAGCACAGTGCAACAGGATTAAGCATTAAAAGTTATGGTGAATAGGCTTTTTGTGGCTAAAAGGAAGCTAAAGCTATAACAATGACATCAGACAAAATTAGTCTAGGAACAATCATCATGCTGAATTTTATCCCTTAATTGGTGGTATACATGATTAATTAGTAAAATGCTGACATGATAAAATTTAGACCATTAAATCATTTAAGAATTGTTAAGATTTAATGAAATTTATTTAATAGAGTACCTTAGAAAATCTAGAGGATTTGAATCTATTTTCCATTATGTTATTACATTTTTTTTTTTTGAAAGTCCATTATGTTATTACATAATTGTTTCTTTTGAGGTACTAATTAATCATGTATACCACCAATTAAGGGGTAAAATTCAGCATGATGATTGTTCCTAGACTAATTTTGTTTGATGTCATTGTTATAGCTTTAGATTCATTTTAGCCACAAAAACCCTATTCATCATAACTTTTAATTAAAGAAATCTATTGATAGAGTACTCTAAGAAATCTAGAGGATCTGAATCCATGGAGAATATACATAAATGTACTAATTTAGAAAAAAAAATAGTTTTTTTGACAATTTTTTTATATTTTTCATAAAAATTGTATTAAATTTTATCTAAATTGGTAGCATATATCCTAAGAATTCACGTTAACAAGAACCTAATATAGACAATCAAAAAAAGAAAGTTGTAGAAGAATTAATATTTATTTGGCCTCCAAGCACCACCAATAGCGGTCATAATGAAATGGTATCGAAAAAGTATGCCACCTCGATGGTATCGCAACAGATGTGTGAGAACTCAGAAGTCTTATAATTATTATTACAGTGGAACCCGCAGCTCAATAACATAATTACTAGCTGAAGTCGATGACTTTGGGAGTCGTTTACTTAACTGCCCTTTAATGTATGATTTAAACATATACCTAATTGCCTATAAGGCATTGATTTAGGCCAGTTTGGATGAGAGCGAAAACTGGGAGCATAGTAGAGAACTCACGTGTGTTGATAATCTAGTCTTCTCTATATATAATCCACTATTCTTGTCTCTCTTTTTGTCTGTCACACTCACATACAGATGGCTGGGGAAACAGTAACACAAACAAAGTGGGAAGGCAAAGCCTGTGTTGAACTAGCAATTCCAACAGCACAAGAAGTTTGGCCTCTGGTGGAGGACTTTTGCAACCTACACAAATGGCTTCCTACTATTGATACATGTTACCAAGTTGATGGGATCCTTGGTCAGCCTGGAGTGGTCCGGTACGTCGCCACCACAACAACAACTTCATCCAACGGCAATGAAGAAACGATGATCAAGTGGGCTAAAGAGAAACTGCTGATGATTGATCCCATCAAACGGTGTTTGAGCTATGAGATTATTGATAATAACATCGGCATGAATACATATACCTAATTGCCTATAAGGCATTGATTTAGGCCAGTTTGGATGAGAGCGAAAACTGGGAGCATAGTAGAGAACTCACGTGTGTTGATAATCTAGTCTTCTCTATATATAATCCACTATTCTTGTCTCTCTCTTTGTCTGTCACACTCACATACAGATGGCTGGGGAAACAGTAACACAAACAAAGTGGGAAGGCAAAGCCTGTGTTGAACTAGCAATTCCAACAGCACAAGAAGTTTGGCCTCTGGTGGAGGACTTTTGCAACCTTCACAAATGGCTTCCTACTATTGATACATGTTACCAAGTTGATGGGATCCTTGGTCAGCCTGGAATGGTCCGGTACGTCGCCACCACAACAACAGCTTCATCCAACGGCAATGAAGAAACGATGATCAAGTGGGCTAAAGAGAAACTGCTGATGATTGATCCCATCAAACGGTGTTTGAGCTATGAGATTATTGATAATAACATCGGCATGAAGTCTTACGTGGGGAGATTCATAGTGTCGCCAATCAACGATGATGGCAAAAAAGGGTGCAAGATGGAGTGGTCCTTCGTCTGTGATCCGATTGAAGGTTTGAGACTTGAAGATTTTCTCCCTTATATTGAGACTGGTCTCCAGTCAATGGCAAAGAAAATGGAAGATGCCCTCTTATCTACTAGGTGAAATCTGGCCCTACATGCTTTATATTTGTGTTGCTACTGCTGTTGTTGATGAATAATTTTGTCATCCTCCGGCATATGTATGAAAATATGATCCTTTCTCAAAAGTCAAAATACTGATTTAGTATACTGTGAGAGAGATGATGTATGTGTTGGATGTATACTGATTTAGTATATTTGCAATGTTTATGTATTTGAGGTGTTGTTCGAAAAAAAACTTACTATTATATTGTGCTGATCTCTTTAAGTTGAATATTGATTGTTGACTATGCATTTACCGTGTTTACTGTTTATGTATTAGAGGTGTTTTATGAAAAACTTTATTATATTGTGTTCATCTCTTAAAGTTGAATATTTATTATTGACTATATTCATGACGCGTTGATATTAAATTAGTTAAGCATTAATTGTTGTGTGATTGTGCACTGATTTGTCAGGTATATAATGAGTTGATTTATGCCTTGTAAATAATTACAATAATTATTTGCAAGAATCCTTAATTGTGATTGAGAAATGATATGTGTACAACATTTTTACAATATTTTTACAACAAATTTTAAGTGGCAGGTTGTTACTGGTTGTTATTTTTGGGGCAAAAATGTAATCTGAGTGTTAGTTTCAAATTTGAACCAATAACAACTAACCATCTGTGATTTGTTGTAAAAATATTGTAAAATTGTTGTAGACGTAGCATCTCTTATTGTGATTAGATTAGTTATTTTTAGGTATAACACAAATAAGACCAAAAAACATGACCTCACAATTTATGCTTTGAAGAGGATATTTAATTGTGATTAGATTAGTTATTTTGAGTTATAACGCAGATAAGACCAAGAAACATTACCTCACAATTTATACTTCAATTCATACTTTGAAGAGGACGTCATGAATTTAAGCAAAAAAGATTAGGGATAATTACATTTTGCCCCCCTGTGGTTTGCCTCTAATTCTATGTGCTCACTTGGGGTTTAAATTTTGACACTTTGTCCACCTGTGATTTTGACCGTGAGTGCTTCGTAAACCACCTCAATATTTTCCGTTACTCTAACACCAAATAAGTAAAAAACACATCCCAAAACGGATCAAAACTAATTCTCACTCCCAAAACTCACTCACTCCCATCCAACCCAATGAAGATCCTACACAATGCAATGCGCTTCGCTTGAGACTCTAGACCAAGAATCATCTGGGCTTTGATTGTGCAAGTAACCCGAGTAAGAAGGAGCTTTGATTCTGGGTTCATCTGAAGCTTGGGTGAGTTCAGATGAGTTCATTGTCCTCTCCATAAGAACATTTTCAAGCCTATCAATTTATAGGTTTAATTTTTAGTTTATGTTCAAGATTTATGGTTTAGTTTTTGGTTTGGGTTTATGTTCAAAAATTCTGGGTTTACCAAATCTACCGAGATCATTAGCATAACCACCCCCATGGCCAGGATTATAACATTGGCAGTTGCATAATTAGGTCGAACAGGAGGAGGAGCTGTTTGATACATATTTCACTTCGCTTCCTTTGACGCCGTCGTCGAATGAAAAAACAAAACGAAATTGACATGTATATATAACTGGCGCAGAGACAAATCTTCTTTTCTTAAACTGTATAGGAAATGAGTTTATGGCCAAAAAAAAAAAAAAAAAAAAAAACCAAATGATGACACAGCGACATTTTCCTCCATGGCTCCCCCTTAATCCTTATATATTGCTAAGTTGCTAAGGAGCTTTACGTACTTACTATTCCGTAAGTGTGTCTAATTCTTTTAATTTCTAGGAAACAACAAAGTCTATATATAATAATATCTTCTTTATTTGGGTCCAAAATTCTAGCTTAAACCTAGAATTTTTTAACATAAACCCAAACCAAAACCTAAACTCATAAATCTTGAACATTGTAGGATCTGCCATAGCTAAACAGAGGAGCAACTGTGTCTTTCTTCCTTGGCTCGGATCTGCCACAGTTGTCTCAACCGAGTGGGAGTAAGTGAGTTTGGTGAGCAAGCCGAGTGGGAGTGAGTGAGTTTTGGGAGTGAGAGTGAGTTTTGATCTGTTTTGGGATGTATTTTTTACTTATTTGGTGTTAGAGTAACGGAAAACATTGAGATGGGTTACGGAACACTCACGATCAGAATCACAGGTAGGCAAAGTGTCAAAATTTAAACTACAGGTGGGCACATAGAATTAGAGGCAAACTACAGGTGGGCAAAGTGTAATTATCCCAAAAGATTATGATGACCCAATTTGATATTGGATTAAAAGGTGTTTCTTTTGTGTAATTTAATATGCGACCTTTCCACAAAAAATAAAAGGCACCCAAATCAAAGAATAAAACTACCTTAAGTAAAAGCCATTTTAGGAGAAATTATATAGTCCTCTGGTGGACCATGTCACTTGTGCACCATTCCACTAAAAAACTTCCACTTGTTTAAAATTGCTGAGTCATTAATTAATTTCTGTTTTAAAAAAATTTCTAATTAACAATTTTAAACAAGTGACAGTTTTTTAGTGGAATAGTGGACCACATTACTTGTCTACTATGTGGATCTTATAATTTCTCCCATTTTAGATAGGAGCATGGTATTCCAGGGTTCTCTAACTTGATCTTTTCTAGGAATGTGCCCTGTTGAAAAAGAAAACATAGATCACTATCCTAGAATGTTATAACATCAAACGATGAATGTTTCAAGAGCAAGACAAACAAGGTAGAGTAATGTTTCAAATTTTGATTTGTTACTGTCTCCTAGTCAGTGAAGATATGGCAGTGGAGGGTGGTATTGATATGAATCAAGCTGACTGTACTGACATGGAAAGAACTGAACTACATGGCTAATAAACTTGGAAGAATAATGTTACAGCTACAAACGATTTTATAAAATTTTTACAAAATGTTGACGTGGTCAACCTCTTATTGGTTTTTATTTAGACCCACTATTAATATTACTTTTTTATTTACCAATAATCACTCACCACATCAGCAGTTTGTACAAGTGTTTGTAAAATAATTTCTATTTCTAGCATTATTCAACTTGGAAAAGATGCAATTGCATGTGTTAACAAGAAGTATGGCCTTAGAATGGGAGACAGTATTCATAAAAGCATTAAGCTTAAACTCTAGTCCTTCTTCCTCTCTCTCTTCATCCAAATTGACCATAATTAATTGGGTCCAGTTAATGTATGCCCTTAACCATTCATTTAAGAAAAATTTTTATGAGAAATTGAAAAAGTTGTCAAAACAATAAATTACTGTGGCAGGCAAAAAGTGCTAGTAACGAAGTTAATGGGTTTTGACGTATTACTTTTTGCTTACACAATTAATTTTTAGAGGTGGGATGCAAGGCCAACCTTTAAATACCTATTTTAAAGATAGATAATGATAAAGGGACTAATTCAAGTGAAATGTGAATGTATTCAATTAGGAAAAGCCTTGAAATGACAATGTGTTTGTCCTCGGGTTTAGTTTGAGCATGAGGTTGCAACTGAGTAGTCTCTCTTCCTTTAATCCAGAAAATTCTCCCTTTGATCTAAGTGCTTTTTGACTTTATATAGTTAGTCAAAATGCATCTGGACTCTACATTTGGAGAGCTAGGATCAAACTTTCTTGACACTTATCCCATCAAAGCCTTGCTAGAAGGTTTCTACACTAAGGTATGAGCTGTGTAGGCACTATTCAAGGTCATTTCTCCATTAATACGGTCAGCTAAGTGGTTACAGTGTATTTAATGCGGAGAGGATGACTGCTTTGTCCTTCCTCTTTCTTCTCTTTTTTGCTCAATGCCAAGTTACCCTTTTTCACCTTTGGTTTGTACCGTGCTCCCTTTAGCTCTGACTCTCGGCTTTTTGAGGTTAAGTAGGTGTCCTTGGGGCCCTCGTCAATTGTGGTCGATCTGCCTCTGCACGAGTTAGGTGAGAACTTTCCGAGAACATTCTGCCAATAATTCTGGAGGTTTGATTCCTTGGAGATGTCCTTATCCATTTTACCAATTGTTTTGGATCCTCATCCCCCACAATTACTTTTACATTTTTCCATAAAAAGTTTTTTAAATTATTCATTATAAGGGCAAATCCCTAATTAATTATATACTTTAATTTCAAATGTGTAAGACTCCCATAGTTTTGCGAGAAGTTTGTGGTGAAGAGTTGTGCACCCGTAAAAAAAAACGAAAAAATGAAAAAGAAAACTCGCATGGTCTGAGCCTGACACCGTTTTGAGTGGCAATATATTAGCACAAAACACTGGACCCCTTTTCTTAGCTAAAGCAAAATAGTGGACCTCACAGCTAGCTATTGAATTTTTAGGAGTCAATGATGCTGGATATATATATATATATATATATTTGTTTGATTCCTTCCCGGACTAGCAAGAGCATCTTAAGCAGCATTTGATTCCTTCACATGCTGAACAGGGTGATTAGGAATCCTCTGCAACATAGGTTTGTCCATGACCAAGTGCCAGCTGCCAGGTACCTTTTCCATTGCAGATTGCATAGTCAAAAGCATTACAAGGATGGAGCCCACGGCCTCCAAGCACCACCAATAGCGGTCACGATGGGATGGTATCGAAAAAGTATGCCACTCGATGGTATCGCAACAGATATGTGTGTGAGAAACTCAGAATGTATTAAAATTATTAATTATATTAGAGTGCTCAATAATACCAGAAGTCGATGCCTTTGGGAGCCGTTTACTTAACAGACCTTTAAATGTATGATTTAATCATATACCTAATTGCACATCCATTGCCTTCTAATCTATTCTTAATTACCTATAAGGTATGATTTAGGCCAGTTTGGATGAGAGGGAGTAATGAGGAGTATAGTAGAGTACTCCCGTGTGTATGTAATCCATTCTTTTTGTCTCTTACACTCACATCACATACATATGGCTGGGGAAAATACGAAAAAGTTTAAGGCATACACCTTAAAATGAGCAAAGGCTACATGTACTAGAAAATGTCTTGAAATATTTTACGGTATACACCTTAAATGTTGAGGTTTTAAAATTTTGATATTGTCAAATTTTATATTTGAGGGGATGTCAGTAAGGTTATTTTCATTTAATATGAGGCCTTTGCTCATTTTCCAAATAGAGAGAAATTAGTTGATTTCAAAGAAGAGAGAGAGAGAGAGAGAGAGAGAGGGGGGGGGGGGGGGGGGGGATTCTGAATAATTGCATTTATGATTTTTGGCGTTTGTTGCTATGAAATCTCATATGGGTTATCACTAAAATGATGGAATTTGGTTCTCTTTAGATTGTAGGCTTTTGATTGATTTATTGATTTGTGAGTGGATTGATTATTGTGCTTTGTATTTGTTTAGACTTTAGAATTGAAATTTGCCATATGGGTATTTCTTATTTCACATCAAGAAGGAGAATTGGGCTAAAAAATTATTGTTCGGAGGTCAGAGATTTTTGGATCTTCAACCATGTCACGCCAACCTTTTTCATCTATCATTTACTCCTTGTATAGACAATTTTAACACATTTGAAGGTGGGGAACTAAAATGATGTATTTGAAAGGTTAAAGACCAAAATGACACAATGTAAAGTTTGGGACCAAATAGGTAATTTAACAAATGTATTTTCTAAAATTGGGTTTTATTAAGATGGAGAGATTGTGTGAGGCATGTGAATTTCATATACTAGTGAAAATGTAATGTGACGTGTTGCTATTGGGGGGTTTTGAAAAAGAGTTGTTTCCCTCGTCAATTTACAAATCAATGGCTGTAATTAACTATCGCTCTGGTTCTCTGGATCTCCAATGTAGAAGTCATCAATAAGGCAAAAACCCCAAGAGAACAATAAGATTCTGAAAGTACATTATTCTTGTTTACAGACCAATGGTTGTAACCGATTACCTCTCCAAATCTCCAATGTAAAAGTCATCAATCATGTCAAAGACTCGGGTTGCATGCTGTGGCCTGCCAAATGGAAGATTAACAGGTTGTTATGAATTTTGGTTGTGATGCAAATAGTGATAATGAAAGGAAACTTAGGCCAACTATTGATCATTATTCATCCGTTTGTAAACATCAAGAATTACACTTTGCATGGAATGTAAACCAAATAGCAATGTGATATTTACAAAAAGATTACAAGCATATATTTGGAGTGAGAGAGATTGCTATCTTTAAAGTAGAGTTTTAACTGCTATACAGGAGTTGTTCCATCTTTATAAATTGCCAATGACATGACATACCAAGGCTAGGTCCTGTCTTCGCATAAAACAATTCTGAGCCCAACAAAGGAGGCTTCAATTCAGAGGAGAATCAATATAAAATTTTTAGTTAAATGTTTATTGGTTGAACCTAATCAGTTGGAACTTGGGATAATGCTTTGTTCAGTACAAACTCGTTGCACACAACCTTGAGGGTTGGACTGAGTGGCTCTTTGGCTTAAAGGTGCCTCAGAAAGCATCACCCAGGTTCAATCTTAGCCAACCAATTTGGTTGCCATGCAGGGGTTTATCTTTGATAATTGCTTAGTTGCAATTGCATGCTTCATTATTGTTATCCAAATACTAACAAAGATGAGATGTTAATTGCAACCAGATGGACAAGAAAAAAATTCTTCAAAATTCTATACACTTAATGAAGAGGAATAGGAAAAACAAGTTTACTACTACCGAACAAGTAGTGAAAAGTAAAATTGTTCAGTCAAAAGATGCATACCCATAAAACCCTTCGGTTGAATCATCACCAGCATGTGCTAAGATGGCATCACCACCTGGATGTTCCTCTACGTACGAGGTAACATCATAAACCTACAGTCCAGGAAAAGAAAATAGGTGACATAAGAAACCTAGTAAAGGGTTCTGAATGTATGAGTTTTAGATTTCAACTTTCAAATGAAGCATTAAAACAGAGTACCTTGTCCTTGATGATGATCCAACAATCAGTTTTCTTGTTATGCACCAAGACGTCAGCTTTACTGTAGATTTTGGATACCTAAAAACAAAATGCACAATTGGAGAGTCATGAAATAGATTTCTGATTGATCAAAGGCAAAGAATGAACATTGAGAATATTTTTTAAGTTTTAACAATGAAGAAGTACGAAAGAGTAATAGACATCTTGATTCTCTATCTCAATATTGTACCTGCAATGGAATTCATATGCAGTTTGATATAGCACATATTAATCAAGGTTTAATGCCATATATTGTTTGAAATTTGAAGATCAAGTTTATGGAGTTTGGGCGTCTTCATCAACTATGGATCTCTTCATCAAGAAATAAAGTCTATCCCTCCCACTTAAGCCATGGCCAATGAACATGGAACAAGCTCTATCTGAACAGTGAACACCCTCCTCTCTCCTCCTTAATCTTTCCCCCAATTACAAGAGATTGTTTTAAGGGAAAACTTTTGTGTATATTTTGGTTTAACCAAATAATTCTTCCTTTATGTATCCATCCGAATCTCCTTCTAGAAGGTGTTATTAATGAACCAAGTTCATTTGCAGTTAAGGTAAACATTTGTCTCATAATTGCACTAATACCTTATGGTTTTAGTTAATCATCAAAAGGAATGCCATTAACCAACAAATACTTCAATAGTAAAGAAAAATAAGACCGCTCTTAGAAAGGCCAAGCGNGGGGGGGTGGATTCTGAATAATTGCATTTATGATTTTTGGCGTTTGTTGCTATGAAATCTCATATGGGTTATACTAAAATGATGGAATTTGGTTCTCTTTAGATTGTAGGCTTTTGATTGATATATTGATTTGTGAGTGGATTGATTATTGTGCTTTGTATTTGTTTAGACTTTAGAATTGAAATTTGCCATATGGGTATTTCTTATTTCACATCAAGAAGGAGAATTGGGCTAAAAAATTATTGTTCGGAGGTAGAGATTTTTGGATCTTCAACCATGTCACGCCAACCTTTTTCATCTATCATTTACTCCTTGTATAGACAATTTTAACACATTTGAAGGTGGGGAACTAAAATGATGTATTTGAAAGGTTAAAGACCAAAATGACACAATGTAAAGTTTGGGACCAAATAGGTAATTTAACAAATGTATTTTCTAAAATTGGGTTTTATTAAGATGGAGAGATTGTGTGAGGCATGTGAATTTCATATACTAGTGAAAATGTAATGTGACGTGTTGCTATTGGGGGGTTTTGAAAAAGAGTTGTTTCCCTCGTCAATTTACAAATCAATGGCTGTAATTAACTATCGCTCTGGTTCTCTGGATCTCCAATGTAGAAGTCATCAATAAGGCAAAAACCCCAAGAGAACAATAAGATTCTGAAAGTACATTATTCTTGTTTACAGACCAATGGTTGTAACCGATTACCTCTCCAAATCTCCAATGTAAAAGTCATCAATCATGTCAAAGACTCGGGTTGCATGCTGTGGCCTGCCAAATGGAAGATTAACAGGTTGTTATGAATTTTGGTTGTGATGCAAATAGTGATAATGAGCTCTTAGAAAGGCCAAGCGCATAAGGGGAAGAGAAAGCTTTTAGTAAAATTGAATCTTGGATCAAGTAAATCGAATTTCTTTTCACCAAACATTTTCCTTAAGCACCCACAACTTCAAACTATAATAGTAGTTGCATGTTGTCATTTAAACAAACAGAAGCTCCTAATTCTCTTTTTTAATTTTTATTTTTTTGAAACTTCATGTTTGTTTTAGTTGGAACCAGAAAGTACAAAAAATTTCTGAAAACGAATCAGGTTAACATTTCACACTTCTTTGTAAACCAAAACAACACTTAACAAAAAACCAAATATTATTCTTCCTTCTTACCAAGATATATATATATATATATATATTATTCTTCATTTTAACTTCCTCAAATTTCTTAACAACCAAACAGAAAATCAAGTACAAATCATGTAAAGCACAAATCGTGTAAGCAGAAATCTGAAGGAATTAAATCAATAAAAAAAATCCAAAGTAAGATTAATAATTTATGGAGTTAAGTAATTTACTAATTACCTTCTTATTGCTAGCAGTTGACTCAACTTTTTTTGTACCACCTACATTAAACATTTTTCATTTCCTCCAAATCAAACATTATGTACATATTCATCACAATATTGGGTAAATAGAAAATATGAAGATGAAAATGTAGAAGATACAAACTTTACCAGATTTATGGACTTGTGGGATTAAAATGAAAGCTCCCAATAAAACACCCAGAATCAATACCAGCACAGCAATCATCGTATCTCAAAGCCCAGCTCCTCGTACTTCTTACTAGCTTTAATCAGATTTCAAAAAAATCAAACTAAAAAAAAAAAAAAAATGTACAAGAATGTGCTATGAAAGCTTAAATGGGTTTTCTCTTTCTATAAAACCAAAAGGCAAATCTAAAAGAACTCACTGTTAATTGAAATTTTATTGGGTTTTTGTTTGGTACCCAACAGCTGCAGGTAGTAACCAAATTGGTGGGCTAAGATTGAACCTGGTTGATAAAAAAAAAAAATTGAACCTGGGTGATGCATTCTGAGGCACCTTCAAGCCAAAGAGTCACTTGATCCAACCCCTCAAGGTTGTATGCAACGAATTTCAACTAAACAAAGCATTATCCCAAGCTCCAACTGCTTAAATTAATACAATAAAGGTTTAACTGAAGGTTTTATTTTGGTTTTGCTCTGAATTGGAGCCGTTTATAATCTGACTCTTCATAATATGTTAGAATCCACAACTTTTTAGAGTTAGCATACTATGAAATAGGAGTAATTAAATATAAAGGGCACTCAACGGTCAAATTACCAACAAAAATAAACAGTACAACTAATATAAGGGGTCAGAATAAATTTTCAAAATGTAAAGAGAAATGTTGCATCCACAATATTTTCACAACTCTTCCACAACAATCCTAGCTTTAAGTTGTACTTTTAGTTTAAAAAAAATAAAAAAACATACTTGAAACTTGAAGCTTGAAGCTTGAAACACACAAGAAGTGCAAAACCACCATCAACCCAACCAGGCATTATAATTCATACCCATCACCGCTTCATCATAAAACTTAAAATAAGTTATGGTGAAAGAAAATTATACCTCAGTCAGCAGTGAGCAGTTAGTCACACTCTCCCACAGATTCACCTTCTCTTCTTGTTCTGAAAATGCAAACAACTGAAATCAGAAACAGAATCACAATATACCATCCATTAAGCTTCAAATCAATGTCAGAATAATAACCCCAATAAACACGAAAATCACAAAATGATGTGATTGAAGAAGATCCAACCTTAGATTTTGAAAGGCTTCAGCTTTTCCCAACTCTTTTCCTCTTCCTAAAAACCCAATCCAAAAATATGTACATAAATAAAAAATTATCAAGCATAACATAGTAACCAAAAAAGGAGAGGGGAAAAAAAATAAAACTGAACAAGATGGAGATGGAGAGAGGCTGAGAGAGGAGACGAGAGCGATAGAGAGAGAAAAAAAATGACTCAGTGAGGCTGTGAGATCGGTGCTCGGCGATGACAGTGTGGCAAGGTGCTCACCGGTGGCAATGTGGCAAGTTGTTCGGCGGCTGCTAGAGTTTGATGAGTGGGTATCGGGGGAGAAAGTGCGACAGTGTAGGATGAGTAATTGCTATTATTTTACTTTTAGCATATTTTTAGTTTTTTACGAAATAATAGGCACTTGCTAATATTACTTTTTTTTTTTTTTTTTGATAGGAGCGAATATTACTTTTTTATTTATTAATAAATGATCTTGTTTTTAAAAAGTTTGTAAATTTAGTATTTTCCAATTAAATTAGCAAGTAACTCGCTCTTTGGGTTGGTACAATTCTATCTGCACAAAGATTATATATAACCTTTTTTAGAAGAGCTTATATTAAACTTAAATAAAAAAAAAAAAAAACTTTTTTAGAAGAAGCTTATATTTAACTTAAACCATGATAATTTCATGTAATTTTTTTGTAAATATTCTGTCATCAATTTTGATTCCAATTAACCTATAAATATTTATAATTTAGTCAATAACAAATATTTATCAAATTTTTGGTACTAAAATGAAACTTATCAGTTGTCCACATAGTGCTTCTAGCATTTTATATAGTCTATAAAATGCCACATATTATCCCAAGCTCAACATTAAGTTGGTTTAGATCATACATACTTATATATAAACAAAAGATTAGATTAGGTGTAATTGATTTTTTTTTTTTTTTTTTAATATAGTTCATTTAGGGTCTGTTTGAGAACAATTTATTTAGTTTAATCTATTTAAATAAATAAATATGGTATGGCCTCCACATAAAAGGTGCTTAATCTCTTCTCCATCCAATTAATTATATCTTGTCCAATCTTCGCACCCTTAAATTGGAACTTGGGAGAAACTAGCGAAAATATAGGAGCCATAGCCTGCATAATTGGAAAAATTTTCATGTGTAAAGAACCAACAAGGAATTCATGATAAAAATTTCTTCAATAATTAAGCACACATTACTTTGTCGAAGTTCATTTGCCAAAACACAGATAAGTTGGAATTTTCTGGCATTCAACTCAATGCATTATTTAATATTTAGCATATTAGATTATGTGAAAGCTTTGAACCAGAAAAAAAACATGTCCCAACAATTGGATGTGCTAGCTTCACACGTAAAGCTGGTGAGGTCAATACAAATTCACTCCAGCATTTCTTCAATGTGAGTGGCAACTAGCACAAAATACTGGACCCATATTTTTAGCCAAAGCAAACTAGTGGACCTCAAAGGTAGCTAATCATAGTAATTAAACCTGGGTTGGATGTTGACCTGGTTTACTAGCCAAGTCAATGGTTGAACCACAGGATCAAATAAAAATATTTTAAAAATTATCTATATATATATATATATAGTAATTTTAAGAAATCATAACATGAATATGTAAAAAAAAAAAAAAAAGGCATCCACCTAAATTAAACTTGTAATTATAATTCAAAATCCAGGTTTTACAAGCAATTTTATCAAAAAAAAAAAAAGGTTTTACAAGCAATAGCATTAGAAATTCTATAAAATTTACAAGCAAAATAAACAAATGTCATAAGATTGCAACAAAATTTTTGCTAAATAAAATCTTGTTTCATGTCTTAAAATTTTGTATAACTTAGAAACAAGCAAATCTCAAACTACGTAAACAAAAGAAGAGAAAAAAAAGGGTTAAAGGTTTAGACTTAAAGCAATAAACAAATAAAGCACAAAACACATAAACAAAAGTAGAGAAAAGAAGGTTTAAACAATAAACTATATAACATATATTGATATACTCATACCTACGTGTGACGAGGCTTTTTTTGGGTTTAGTGTCATAATTTTGCATTCATCTCAATTTGATATGTTTCTCTCTTCTATCCAATTAAACCACACGTAAAATGATTTTTATTTTGGACATAGAAAATACATTCATTAAAATGAAAAAAAAAAAAAAAAAAAACAGTACAAACAAATATGAAGAGAAAACAATTCAAACACCAATATAAATAAACAAATAAATGAATCATTAAAAAAAAGGAGTGCATTAAAAATCACATTTTTTTAATAATTCAAAAATAAAGAAGAAGAGATTTGGAAAAAAAAAAAAAAAACGTGAGATTAGAATTTAGAAGAAAGGAAGCTGAAAAAGAAAAAAAGAAAAAAAGAGAAACCTTTAATTTAAGTCTTGATAAAGGGCAGAAACTCGAAGTATCTTTATCTTTATTGGCTAATGCATCAGCAACAACGTTACAGTATGTACCAGAGGATATCGCTCATCTTCTTTTATTTGATGTTCCTTAAGTAATGATAAGTGATAACTTCGCTGGGCCGCTTTTGGTCTGGATTCTCCACCAAAAAAGAAAAAGGAAAAAAAAAAAGTGAAAGCGTTGGGTTTATTATGGTCTATTTTATAGCCAAAAAAAAAAAAACTGTCTATATTTTTTATATATAATTTTTATTTTGAGGATATAATTTATAAATAAATAAAGTAATTTGAAAATCAATAGGAGAGTGACCCTATTTTTTAGGCAATGTTTTAATGAGAGTTAGAGTTATATTTTTACTAGATTGTCCTCTAGTTTTGTTTTTACTTAAATATAGGAGGGTGTAGAGATATCAAATTTACTAAGTGTGAGAAATAATAGCAAAAAATAACTACCCCACTAATCAAGAAAAGACATATGTTAGTAGTTAGTTATTTTTATACACATATCTTTCATTTATTAGATTTTGATATGAATAATGAAGTATTATTTAATACAAAATACTTTTTCGTACCGGTAGAGATATGTGGCAAAGATGTGTAAAATGTTAAGTAATGCTACTATTTTATAATATTTTTACAAATTATTAACATGACAAATTATTACAGGTTAACATCACATTTTTACGTACCAATAATCACTCACTATATTAATCGTTTGTAAAAAAGTTTGTAACTTTAGCATTTTCCTATTAAACTAACATGTAACTCGCTTTGTGTGCTACTACAATTCTACCTACACTAAGATTATATTTAACATTTTTTTTAATTTTTAAAAAGACCTTAAATTTAACTTAAACCATGATAATTTCATGTAATTTTTTGTTAGCACTTATTTTAATATTCTAACATACAGTTTTGATTCAAATTAACATGTATATAGTGTCAATTTGGTCAATAAAAAATATTTATCATTTTTTTAATTACTAATATGAAACTTATCAGTTGCCCACATAGTGCTTCTAGCATTTTATATACTCCATAAAATGTCACATATTATCCCAATATCAACCTTAAGTTGGTTTAAATCATAGGTATTTATAAATAAATAAAAAAGATTAGATTAGGTGTAATTGGTTTTTTATTATATTTTTCTTTTATTATGTAACTCATTTAGGATCCATTTGAGAACAGTTTATTTAGCTAAATTGAAAATTTTTTGTTGAAAGTACTATAGATAAAACAAATAGCTAGTTGAAATAGTACAGTGAGATCCATGAATAGTATCAAAAAGTGCAATGATACCCATGAATAGTAACAAAAATAAGCAGAGTAGTAGCAAAAATAGGTTAAATAGTAAAAAAAAGCTGTTTTTTCAACCAATACAAAATGCAACCTTAATATTGGAATCTTTTTTTTTTTTCAATGAATAATTAACATGTCACAAAAATTAAAACTCTTAAATTATAACAGTGCGAGTGTGGCAATATGTTTTACCAAATATTATCAACATTTCCATAGCACTTAATCTCTCTTCCATCCAGTCAATTATATTCTGTCCAATCTCTTCTCCATCCAGTTAATCATATCAGATTATGTGGAAGCTTTGAACCAAAAAAAAAAAAAAAAAACATGTCCCAACAATTGGATGTGCAGGCTTCGCACGCAAAGCAGGTGAGGCCAATGCAAATTCCCTCCAGCATTTCTTCAATGTGAGCGGCAATTAGCACAAAACACTGGACCCATTTTTTTAGCCCAAGCAAAATAATGGACCTCAAAGCTAGCTAATGACTTTTTAGGAGTCAATGATAATAAGGTGGTTGAATTTGGTAATTTCACATTACGTATTTTATATCTTAGGATCCGTTTGTTTTGGCTTCAAACGGTTTTCGGAAATTATTTTCCAGAAAATTGGGTGTTTGGTTGTTCCGGAAAATTTGGTCAAACTGAAAACCATTTCCGGTTGACCGAAAATAAGGCCAAAAACGGGTGAAATTGATTTCCGGCCTTATTTTCACTTCAAATCAAATTTTCCGGAAAAGAGAGAAGGGAGCACGAAGAGAGACCCAGCAGCTTCGACCCAGAGAGAGCACGAACCGGCGCTCCAAGCCCAGAGCCCATCGCCGGCGACCTTCGAACCACGAACCCACCAGTCGCACCGCGTCGGCGAGACCCACGAGTCGCGCCATCGCACCTCGTCGTCTCCTCGATCGCGCCATCGCACATCGTCGACCAGTCGATCGCCGCCATTGCCTCCTCGATCGCACCATCGCACGTCGTCGACCAGTCGATCGCGCCATCGCACGTCGTCGTCTCCTCGATCGCGTCGTCTCCTCGATCGCGCCATCGCCTCCAAGCCCAGAGCCCATCGCGATCGCGCCATCACACCCATCGCCTCCACGCTCTCTCTTCCTCGATCTCTCAGATTTTTTTTTTTTTTTTTTTTTTAAATTTGATTGTTGTTGTTGTTGTTTTTTTAATTTGATTGTTGTTGTTGTTTTTTTTTTTTAATGAACTGATTATTGTTGTTGTTGCTGCTGCCGGAGTTTGGTTGTGTTGTTGCGGAATTTGCTGCCGGAAAATAGCATTTTCCTAATAGAACCAAACGCATAAAAATATTTTCCACAACAATTTTCATAATTCAACCAAATACTTAAAATATTTTCCTTTTCCGGAAAATAGCATTTCCGGAAAATATGTATTTTCCGGAAAACGTTTTACACGAAACAAACACAGCCTTAATCCTTAATAAAACACCCCCACATTATATTCATATATAAACAACAACCACACATCTCATATCCACATTCTCAATAATCCAACTCTTTTTGTCTCTCTTCTGTCTCTCACACTCACATACCTTATACATATGGCTGGGGAAACAGTAACACAAACAAAGTGGGAAGGAAAAGCCTGTGTTGAACTAGCAACTCCAACAGCACAAGAAGTTTGGCCTCTGGTGGAGGACTTTTGCAACCTACACAAATGGCTTCCTACTATTGATACATGTTACCAAGTGGATGGGACACTTGGTCAGCCTGGAATGGTCCGGTACGTCGCCACCACAACAACAACTTCATCCAACGGCAATGAAGAAACGATGATCAAGTGGGCTAAAGAGAAACTGCTGATGATTGATCCCATCAAGCGGTGTTTGAGCTATGAGGTTACTGATAATAACATCGGTATGAAGTCATACGTGGGGAAATCCACAGTGACGCCAATCAACGATGATGGCAAAAATGGGTGCAAGATCGAGTGGTCCTTCGTCTGTGATCCGATTGAAGGTTTGAGATTTGAAGATTTTCTCTCTTATATTGAGACTGCTCTCCAGTCAATGGCAAAGAAAATGGAAGATGCCCTCCTATCTACTAGGTGAAATCTGGCCCTACATGCTTTATATTTGTGTTGCTACAGTCGTTAGATGAATAATTTTGTCATGCTTCAATATATATATATATATATATATATGATCCTTTCTCAAAAGCCAAAATACTGATTCAGGTATCTTGTAAGAGTGACTATGTATGTGCTGGATGTAAAAAATCCCTTCCGGTTGTATCAACAAAGATAAGAAAAAATTTGCAGTGTTTATGTATTTTGACGTGTTGTATGAAAAAACTTATTATACTGTGTTGTGTTCATCCCATAAGTTGAATATTGATTATTGACTATATTCATAATGTGTTTGTAGTTTTTATGTATGAAAACCTTATTTGTGTTCATCTCTTAAGTTGAATATTCATTATTGACTATATTCATGATGCATTGTTATTGAATTAGTTGAGTATTTATTGTATATGTCAGATATATAAGAGGCTGTTTGGCTTCAAAAATTTTATCACTCAATTTTCGTCATTCAATTTTCATAACTCATCACTCATCACTCATCACTCATAACTCATCACTCATCACCCATCACTCTAAATACTACACCCGTTTGGCACCATCACTCAATTTCCATCATTCAATATTTTTCACACTATTTATGGGTCTCATACCTGTCATTTGGTCAGAAAAAAACTGTTTTGTGGGCCCCAAAATTTTTTCTGTTCTAATTTCCCCTCCTTAACCCTTGTTACTTTCCCAAAACACAGACCCGAACCCAGCTCCAACCACAATAACAAAAACAGCAACAGCAACAGCAGCATCAACAACAACAACAACAACAACAAAATGTGGCCAATCAGGAGGAAAAAAAAAAAAAAAAAACCCAGAAACCCGAACCCAGTGAAAAAAAAAAAAAAAAAAATAGGAAGAACTGAAGACCGAACCCAGTGAAAGAAGAAGAAGAAAAAAAAAAAAAGAATGGAAACCCAGTGAAAAGGAAAGAAAGAAGAAAAAAAAAAACAAAAAAAAAAAAGAACCCAAGCCCAGAAACCAAACCCAAAAACCAACGTGAAAAGAAAAGAAAAGAAAGAGAATAGAAAAGAAAGAAGGAAAAAAAAAAAAAGAATCAACCCCAGAAAGTGAAAGAGAAGAAAAGAAGAAAAAAAAAAAAAAAAGAACCAAGCTCAGAAAAGAAAGGAGAATAGAAAAGAAAAGAAGGAAAAAAAAAAAAAAGAATCAACCCCAGAAAGTGAAAAGAGAAGAAAAGAAGAAAAAAAAAAAAAAAAAGAGAAAAGGAGATAAAGAGGGAGCAAAAGTCAGATGGTGGGACCGGATTTGTAATGATATTTACAATTTTGCCATTGAGTATTGAGAATTGAAAACTGAAAACAGCCAAAAGTTGTTTTTAGTTTCCATAACTCATAACTCAAAAAGTAGAGAATTGAGTATTGAAAACAGAGTTATGAAAATAGAGTATTGGTGCAGGCAAACGAGTATTTTGCTATAGGTCCCACCATTTTTGAGAATTGAGTTATGAAAACTGAGAATTGAGTCATGAGAATTGGCCATCCAAACAGCCTCTAATGCGTTGAGCTTATAAAAAAGCTTGATTGTGACTAAATTAGTCATTTAAATGTATTGTACAAATGAGACTCGAAAACGTTACTTTTCAATTTATGTTTTGAAGAGTACGCCATTTAAACAAAAGAGATTATATAATTGGACCCAATTGATACTAAATTAGGTGGTGTTTCTTGTATGGATATGTATCATATATATAGCGGAGCCGAAGGAGCAAGAGGGGGCAACTGGCCTCCCTAAGCTACCAGGAAATTCTTCCATAATAGTGTTCTACTATTGGTCCGTTTGAATAAAACTTATTTTACTGAAACTGAAAACTGAAAATACGCAAAATAATTTTTAAAAGTGTGAATAATAACTTGAAACCCATTTTTAATGAAAAAGTTGCTGAAAAATGATATTTGTGGGTCTGTAAATAGTGCATGGATGCACTATTCACAATTGAAAAGTCAACATTTGCAGCTACTATTCATAAATAGTGCATGAACAGTAGCCGCATTACTCCTTGAAACGCATGAAAAAAAATTGTAACAAAATAATTTTTAAATATGTGAATAGTACTATAGAACCCATTTTTAATAAAAAAATTGCTGAAAAGTGATATTTGTAGGTCCGTAAATAGTGCACAAAATGCACTATTCACGATAAAAAAGTCAACTTTTACAGCTACTGTTTATAAACAGTAGCCGCATTACTCTTTGAAATGCGTAAAAAAAAAAAAAGTTAAAAATGCGCAAAGCAGCAAAATATGGGCCCCGTTTGGTTTGCCATTTTAAACAACATTTTTTAGTTTTTAAACAGCATTTCACGCATTTCAACACACTTTTTCACCCACACGTATTTCAAAAAACAATAAACAACAATTTTCAAACTACTCTACCAAACACCCCCATGGTCTCCGACGTGAATCCAAAGCCACGCTATATTAGAAAGTCTTTATTGGCGCCCCCCACGAAAGAAAACTTAGAAAGTCTTTATTGGCGCCCCACACAAAAGAAAGCCTCCCATAAAAAAAAAAAATATATATATATATATATATATTCTTTCTAATGAGTTAGTGTGCATTTTGCCCCAAATTAAAAAAAAAAAAAGTTTATTTTACTATTCAGTTTATATTTGCTACTATTTATGAGTCTTACTACATTTTTTGGTACTATTTATGGGTCTCATTATACTATTTCAATTAACTTTTACCTATATCTATAATACTTTTAACAAAAAGATTTCAGTTTTAATGGGTCTCACTTAAAAGTTATAAAACCCTTTATTGTTTGTCACAAAATTTCACCCCTCTCACGGCATGTTAGGGATTGAAAGTTGAAACTATGTGGGTCCCACATTATAATAAAAACAAAATTTCAACCCCCAATAGGCCAAATGGCCAATACCAAACTGTCAACACCAAACCCAGCCACTAAAATTCAAAACCAAACTTAGTATCAATGACTCACCTAGCCACGGCGATCTTTGTAGTCTCAATTAGAGATGACCATAGGTTGGGTATGAGTTGGGCATTCCCAAACCCAATCCAATAATTTTACTCATGGATACCTGATTCACTTATCTAATTAGTACCCATATTCTTTTATTACCTAGCTTTTTTACCCATGGACAACCAAATCCAGCCCAAACTTGAATTTTGAGTTTATTTATTTATTTATTTATTTTTATTTTAGTGATAAGATTTTAAACTGACAAAAAAGGGGAAAAAAAATCTATATTGCCAATATTTTAACAGTTATATGCAAAATTATAGTGTTGGACTAAAGCCTCTATTTTTTTTTCCCTTGAGTGACAGCAATAAGATTTATTGCTTCCATATGCACAACAATTTGCTTTGTCATTTCCAAGCAATATTCACTAAATGAGAAATTATTAGGTCCACCTAGAGGACTGCACGTGGTCCTCCCTGGCCTCCTGACCAATAAAATGTTGTTATTTATGCAAATGTGGCATCACTTGATAATCGTTTATTTTTTATTCCTTGTGCTAATTAGGAAGCTCACTCACATATTTGCATAGATTACATTATCTCATTAGTTGGGATGACCACGTTAGCAGTTCTCCTGGTGGATCTGATAATTTCTCATTTGCGAGGTATTCAATAACCAATTCCATGATATTTGCGCTGTTATGTATAAGAATTTTTTTTTTTCCTTATTAGCAAATTTTCCTTATAAAAAGTTTCCTAAATATTGTACAATGTAATTGACGTAATTTATATTATAAAAGCTATATAAGGAAAACTGGAATAGAATTATCTGGAAATATTTGGATTTATTTGAAAACTTTCTACCTTACCCTAGAGAGCAGAGAAGAGAAGCGGTAATGATATCCTTTTTGTATTGCTAAAACTTAGGTAGAAGAATAAACCTTCGTAAATAAATAAATGAACCTTCCACTTTTACATTACTTTTGCTTAGTTGTATCATAGAGACAAATTTATAATAACTCATTAGCAACTCTTATATAGGGCAAATATTGTCTACAAACAACAATTTCATCGTACTTATAAGCCATTAAAGTTTCCTTATTTGTTTAAAACATTGATTAACCATTTATTTTATGTTGACATTAATCATTAGTTTTATATTTTTCAAGTTTAAATTAAATCTTATTTATTACTTGATAATTGATATCCGATTACTATTAATCTATTACTTAAAGTTGGCCCACACATAAGGTTCCCTTTTAAATGAGAATCCCCCCTCCTCTTTTTTAGCCTTTTAATTGTTTTCTACCTAAATAAATATTTTTTATAAAAAATTTTACAAACTGTTGATGTGGTGAGTAATTATTGGTAAATGAAAAAGTGATGTTAATGGTGGGCCTAAATGAAAACTAATAAGAAGTCGAACACAACAACCGTTTTTAAAAATGTTATAAAATAGTTTGTAATTATAGCATTACTCTTTAAAATTACATTAATTTTTAGCAATTTTTTTTTTTTAAGAAAATAGTTTTTAGCAACTTTGAATGTTTAGTTTTCACACAGTAACAACTTTGAATATAAATTTGATAGTTGACTTTTTAATCTTGGTAATATATGGTATATAAATATCAATTTTCAAATTAATGATTCGTTTGAAAATAAAATGTATAATAAGGAAATTACACCCCAAACTCAGGGGTGCAATTTGCAATTTACCATTTTTTTTTTCTTTAGATTTTCTCTTATTTAAATTATTATATTATCACACATTAAACAATAAAAAAATCAATGAGACGGACATGTTAATGTAATTTTACAGAATTCACAAATTCAGTTGAATTATTAAAATCTAGCCGAATCGCATAGTATGCTTAAAACCGGTAGGGTATGTAATGACTTTGTAGGAGTCGATGATAAGGTGGGTGAAATTGGTAATTTGTGATTACTTATTTTACATCCTTAGGCAAACTATTATCCCTTAATAAAAGGATATAACTTATATACAGTATCTTATGTGTTATTTCTTAGATTTTTCTCTTAAGATTTTGTCATATGACTATTTAACTTAAAAAATACACTTATATCAATGAGAAAAAAGAAATATGGTAGAATTTTAAGAGAAGAATCTAAGGAACAGTACCTAAATACTATACTTAAGTCTTACTCTTAATAAAACACCCCCACATAAGTCATAACCAACAACCACAAATCTCATGTCCACATTCTCTATATATAATCCATTCTTTTTGTTTCTCTACTGTCTCTCACACTCACATACATATATGTGGCTGGGGAAGCAGTAACACAAACAAAATGGGAAGGCAAAGCCTGTGTTGAACTAGCGACTCAACAGCACAAGAAGTCTGGCATCTCGTGGAGGACTTTTGCAACCTACACAAATGGCTCCCTAATGTTGATACATGTTACCAAGTAGATGGGATCCCCGGCCAGCCTGGCCTGGTCCGGTACTGCGCTTCCACAATAACATCTTCATCCAACGGCAACGAGGAAACGATGACCAGGTGGGCCAAAGAGAAACTACTGATGATTGATCCCATCAAACGGTGTTTGAGCTATGAGGTTATTGATAATAATATCGGCATGAAGTTTTATGTGGCGAAACTCATAGTGTCGCCCAACGATGATAGCAAAAATGGGTGAGTGGTCCTTCGTCTGTGATCCGATTGAAGGTTTGAGACATGAAGATTTTCTCCTTAATACTATTGAGACTGGTCTCCAGTCAATGGCAAAGAAAATGGAAGATGCCCTCCTATCTACTAGGTGAAATATGGCCCTGCATGCTCTATATTTGTGTTGCTACTGTTGTTAGATGAATAAATTTGTCATGCTTCAGCATATATATATATATATGATCCTTTCTCAAAAGCCAAAATACTGATTCAGGTATCTTGTGATAGTGACGATGTATGTGCTGGATGTACAAATTCCCTTCTGGTTGTATCAACAACGATAAGAAATAAATTTGCAGTGTTTATGTATTTGACGTGTTGTATGAAAAAACTTATTATACTGTGTCGTGTTCATCCCATAAGTTGAATATTGATTATTAACTATTTTCATGATGTATTTGTAGTGTTTATGTATGAAACCTTATTTGTGTTCATCTCTTAAGTTGAATATTCATTATTGACTATATTCATGATGCATTGTTATTGAATTAGTTGAGTATTTATTGTATATGTCAGACATATATATAATGGGTTGACATGAGCTTATAAAAAAGCTTAATTGTGACTAAACTAGTCATTTAAAATAAGAAATAAATTTGCAGTGTTTATGTATTTGACGTGTTGTATGAAAAAACTTATTATACTGTGTCGTGTTCATCCCATAAGTTGAATATTGATTATTAACTATTTTCATGATGTATTTGTAGTGTTTATGTATGAAACCTTATTTGTGTTCATCTCTTAAGTTGAATATTCATTATTGACTATATTCATGATGCATTGTTATTGAATTAGTTGAGTATTTATTGTATATGTCAGACATATATATAATGGGTTGACATGAGCTTATAAAAAAGCTTAATTGTGACTAAACTAGTCATTTAAAAGGGCAAAGTTCAGTTACAAAATTGATTGTAACTTTAAGTTACAACCTTACTTAATATCTTTCTATTGGAGATGAATTTTAACAAATTCACCAATGGATTACATCTTCTTCTTATATCCTCCATGCTTACAAAATTTCTAAAAAATTAAAGATCAATAGCTATGTCATCAATATATTTTTTAAATTGCAAGTTTTTGTAATTTAAAATTATGCATAAAATATGAGCTTATAAATCATATAGTAAATAATATTCGATTGACACAAAATTTGACATGTATATTAAGAATGTAAACAACATGTAATTTAACGGTTAGATTTTCAAAATATATAGTAATGTTTATTTTATTGAGTAAAGTTGTAATATTAGACTATAACAAATTTTGTAGCTACACTTTGTTCAAAAACAAATATTCTTTCCCAACTAAACTATACTTTTTTGTTTTTTCCTAACCAAACAATGAGTTAGTGGGTCTCACTTAAATGTTATAAAACCCTTTTTTGCTTGTCACAAACTTTCACCCCTCTCAAGGCAAGTTTGGGATTGAAAGTTGAAACAATGTGGGTCCCACATGATAATATTTAAAAAAAAAAAAATCAAAACCCAATGGGCTAAATGACCAATACCAAACCTACAACACCAAACCCAGGGCGAAATTGGCCCAATACCATTAATTTTTGAAGTATTTTGCACGAAGACACTGTTTCGGAAATAATCAGCAATCTACCACCTTTTTCAGTACTCGAGTTTGGTGAACTCGAGTACTACATTTTCCACTTCCACCGTGGCACAATGACATGGCAAGATTTAAAATATTGTGCTTCGTACTCGAGCTTGGTGAGCTCGAGTACTGTATTACTGAGGTACTCGAGCTCACCAAGCTCGAGTACTGTATTTCTATGGTACCCGAGTTTACGAAACTCGAGTACCTACTACCACATTTCTTTATTACCCACCTACTCACAACTTCGTACTGGCTCCAACCGTCGTAATAAATGTATGGTTAATGGTACTCGAGTTCTTTGAGCTCAAGTACCGTTAAACAAATATCACCAGTCAACATTATTACTTCCATTCAGTACTTGCATTCAGTTCCGAGTCACAGACCTCTTTCCAACTTCATGTGCGAGTGAGATCTTTCCAGCATAAATTTTCTTGTTTGGTCACCATCTGCAATTCTTTGGGCTGTGTCATTGTCTCCATCAATCAACGTTCAACCCTCTTGTGACTAGTAGATAGAGGTATTGTTAAATGCTTAGTTTTTTGATATTTCTGCATGGGTTAAATGACTTCAATGCTTAGTTTTTTGATATTTCTGCATGGGTTAAATGACTTCAATGCTTAGTTTTTAGATTGTTTTCGTATGAGATTTTTATGCATGAGTTTCATGTAATGAGTTTTGCAATATTAACTGTGTACAACATTTGATACATACATGGTTCTATATATGTAGTGGAAATTTAACTGTGTAATGAGTTTGGCCATTTTCACCTCAAAATGAGTATTAAATTTAATTACATAATATAATAGTAGAAATGTCAACTGAAACATCTTTTTATTATTACCACCTAGTCACACATCCAGATGGGTTTGAATCCTGACCTTGTAATCTATATACGGTAAGAGGCAAGTATAATGTAAGCTATAACTCATTGGCATTAATAGTTCAGAACCATCAATATAAAATTAATATGAAAATTGACAAGAAATATT
>NW_027069955.1:308492-434396 GCF_002906115.3 Quercus suber | reverse complement strand
GGGCCAAATTGGCCCAATACCATTAATTTTTGAAGTATTTTGCACGAAGACACTGTTTCGGAAATAATCAGCAATCTACCACCTTTTTAAGTACTCGAGTTTGGTGAACTCGAGTACTACATTTTCCACTTCCACCGTGGCACAATGACATGGCAAGATTTTAAATATTTTGCTTCGTACTCGAGCTTGGTGAGCTCGAGTACTGTATTACTGAGGTACTCGAGCTCACCAAGCTCGAGTACTGTTCTGCCTGAACAAATTTTTTTAAAAAAACCCTGGGCCATCTCAGCGTACTTACTCAATCTGTCACTCTCTCATCTATCACTTTCTCAATATCCCTCTCAATCTCGCTATCTCCCTCTCAATCTCGCTTTCACTTTCTCAATCTCCCTCTCAATCTCGCTGTCAATCTCCCTCTCAGTCTCGCTCTCGCGACGCTCTCGCTGTCTCGCTCTCACTGTCTCGCTCTCGCTCTCTTCTTCGGCACCACAAGCTGTTCTTCTTTCTCTATTTCTCACGGCAACACAGGTTCATCACTCTAACTTTTCTCTTCTTCGTTGACCTCTCTATTTCTCTATTTCTACTAAATCTGATTCCATATAGGCTCTGGGATGTGGGTTTCATTTGTGAGTTTGCTTGAGTTTCATTTGATTTATTGTGGGTTTTTTTGGGGTTTTGTTCATTTGTTTGTGCGTTTTGTTTCATAGTATTTTCAATAATTTGTTTTGGGTTTGTCTTTATTTTCTATTTCTGTTATCTTTTTGTGGGTTTGTAATGCAAATTATGTGTTTGATGAAATGCTTCTATGAAACTATCTATGAAATGCGAGATTGAGAGGGAGATAGCGAGATTGAGAGGGATATTGAGAAAGTGATAGATGAGAGAGTGACAGATTGAGTAAGTACGCTGAGATGGCCCAGGGTTTTTTTAAAAAAATTTGTTCAGGCAGAACAGTACTCGAGCTTGGTGAGCTCGAGTACCTCAGTAATACAGTACTCGAGCTCACCAAGCTCGAGTACGAAGCACAATATTTTAAATCTTGCCATGTCATTGTGCCACGGTGGAAGTGGAAAATGTAGTACTCGAGTTCACCAAACTCGAGTACTTAAAAAGGTGGTAGATTGCTGATTATTTCCGAAACAGTGTCTTCGTGCAAAATACTTCAAAAATTAATGGTATTGGGCCAATTTGGCCCCAAACCCAGCCACTAAAATTCAAAACCAAACCTACTATCAATGACTCACCTAGCCACGACGACCTTCGTGGTCTTAATTAGAGATGACCATAGATCGAGTATGGGTCGGGCATACCCAAACCTGATCCAATAATTTTACTCATGAATATTCGATCCACTTACCCGATTAATACCCATATTTGTTTGTTACTCGGCTCTTTTACCCATGGATAACCAAATCTAACCCAAACTCGAATTCTGAGTTTTTTATTTTTATTTTTTATTTTAGTGATAGAATTTTAAATTGAAAAAAAGGGGGAAAAAAAAATCTATATTGCCAATATTTTAATAGTTATATGCTAAATTATAGTGTTGGACTAAAGCCTCCATTTCTTTTTCCCTTGAATGAAAGCCATAAGATTTATTGCTTCCATATGTACAACAATTTGCTTTGTCATTCCCAAGCAATATTCACTAAACGATAAATTATTAGATCCACCAAGAGGATTGCATGTGGTGACTTGTGGTCTTCTCTGATCTCCCAACCAATAAAAAAGTTGTTATTTATGCAAATATGACATCACCTGACAATCTTTTATTTTTTATTCTTTGTGCTGATTAGGAAGTTTACTCACACATTTGCATAGATGACATCATCTTATTAGTTGGAAGAACCACGTTAGCAATCCTCTTTATGGACCTAATATTTTCTCCCAATAAACCTCTTATGTTTTTTTTGAGGAAGAATGAACCTCTTATGTTGAGAAATTCATTCCAAGATGTTTTAATCTATTTAAATGGGATTTGTATGAAGAAAATCGACAAAAGAGGAAAAATTCTATATTTTTCTAATCTATAATTCATGTGTAATACATAGTGAGATATATACAATATTCTAGAACTCTATAAAGGTAACTCCTAGTGTCATGGGATTATATATGTCAAAAGAGATTTAATTGCCCATGAACTTTATGAGGTATTTAATAACCAATTCCATGATATTTAATTGCACTGTTAAATATAAGAATTTTTTTTCTTATTAGCAAATTTCCCTTATAAAAATTTTCCTTGATATTGTACAATTGAATTGACGTAATTTATATAATAAAAGCTAATATAAAGAAAACTGGAAAAGAATTTTCTGAAAATATTTGAATTTATTTGAAAACTTTCTACCTTACCTTAGAGAGTAGAGAGGAAAAGTGGTAATGATATCCTTTTTGTATTGCTAAAACTTGGGGAGAAGAATTAACCTTCATAAATAAATAAATGAACATTCCACTTTTACATTAATTTTGCTTGGTTGTATCATAGGGACCAATTTATAATAACCCATTAACAACTCTTATATAGGGCAAATATTGTCTAAAGACAACAAGTTCATTGTACTTATAAGCCATTAAAGTTTCCTTATTTGTTTAAAACATTGATTAACCATTTATTTTATGTTGACATTAGTCATTAGTCTTACATTTTTCAAATTCAAATCAAATCTTATTTATTGCTTGATATCCAATTGCTATTAGTCTATTACTTAACGTTGACCCACACATAAGGTACCCTTTTAAATGAGAATTCCCTTCCTCATTTTTAGCCTTTTAATTGTTTCCTACCTAAATAAGTCACAGTTTTCAATAGTTATGGTAAATTTAAAATCAAGTAATGCTAGTGATACAATTTTTTTTTATAAATTACTGATATAGTGAGTGGTTATTAGTAAATGAAAAAGTGATGCTGATAGTGGATTTGGATGAAAACCAATAAGAAGTTAAACATATCAACAATTTGTAAAAATGTTGTAAAATAGTTTGTAACTTTAGCTTTACTCTTTAAAATCACATTGGTTTTTAGCAAATTTTTTTTGAGGAAATAGTTTTTAGCAACATTGAATGTTTAGTCTTCACACGGTAACGACTTTGAATATAAATTTGATAGTTGACTTGTTAATCTTGGTAATATGGTAATATTTGGTAGTATAAATATCAATTTCCAAATTAAGGATTCGTTTGAAAAAAAATGTATAATAAGGAAATATTAATATACGGTTTGTAGCATTTGAAAATCATTTTAATGGTCATAATGCTATGAGAACCAGTTGATAGTAAATAGTCTATATTAGTAACATGGCTAATGTTCATTTATATATTATTTGTCTTTTTGTTTTAGAATAATTTTTTGTCATTAACTAATTTGTTCATAATGCTATAAAAAAAGAAAAAAAAAAAAACTTGAATAAGTCACTATTGAGTATTCAATATATTTTATTTAATCAAGTCAGCCATTATAAATTTCATAAAATCACACAAAGTCACCTTAATAAATATTTTTTTTAAATTATATATAACATCATAACTGCGCATGCTCAGATTATTTATTTATAAATTTAATTTAATGGGTCAGATTTGGGTAATACCTCAACCCAACCTGATAAAATTCAAGTTCCGGGTAACACCCAACCCGATTAGCTTTATCCATGACTTATTGGGTAATACCTAGAAGTTTTGGATTTGGTTGGGTAGGGTATCCATTACCCATTGGATATAGCCATCCTTGGTCTTAATAAGCAACGTGATGACGACAATGATCCAATGACAACAACATCAAGGAACACGAGACATTAAAAAATAAACAATAAAATTGATACATGGATGCTATAGTAGCATTGTATATTGTTTCCAACAATGATGCATAAGCTGATGTTAGGGGTTTTATTTTATATCTGCTCGCTACATTGTTATGCAAATTGCATTTTGCATAATGGAATAGGAATGCTCTAACTAGATTGGAAATCACAAGTTGCAGCAATATAAAAGACAAGAAGTCCTTGGCATCCCCAAGGCTTGATAATTACAACCACTTTCGAGTAGGGTATTCAATACCCATTGGATATGGCCATCCCTGGTCTCAATAAGCAATGTCAATGATGACAATGACCCAACGACAACAACATCAAGGACACATTGATGAGAGAGAGATTAAAAAAAAAAACAATAAAATTGATACATGGATGCTATAGTAGCATTGTATATTGTTTCCAACAATGATGCATAAGTTGATGTTGGGGGTTTTATTTTATATTTGCTTGCTACATTGTTATGCAAATTGCATTTTGCAATTTTGCATAATGGGATGGGAATGCTCTAACTAGATTGGAAATCACAACTTGCTGCAATATAAAAGACAAGAAATCCTCGCAAAGCTCGCACATTCCCATCCCCAAGGTTTGATAATTACAACCACTTTCGAGAAATTTTATATGCACAAAAAATTTGACAAAATTTTTCACATTTATTAAGTTGATTAGTTTTTATTGATTTTTATGTGAGCCCACTAGTAACATTACTGTTTTTACTTACGAATGATTTGCTACATCATCAAATATAAATTTTTGTCAAATTTGTTGTGTAAGTAGATTTTCTCAGCACTTCCTTCTTTATCAACCATCAAAATGTAGACTTTCTCACCACTTCCGTCTTCGTCAATCATCAACCTCCAGCGTTTATAATCTACACACCAGCAGTAATTTACTCTATTGTTAATTTTTAGGGAACGAACCCCCCTCAGATTTTATGACATGACATAATTCCAGGGCTGTTGGACTCGTTAAAGTCTGGAGTAGCATCATAACTAGAAAACAACCAACAATAACTTGTTAGATAAAGATGGGCTTCCGTTCTGCAACTCAAACAAGAAGTAGTTTCTAACAAGTTATTGGACTTCATATCAAGATAAACTTTTTGTCCCTCTTTTGTTGCCGCTGTTTAAATTTCGGCGTTGCTATAGACACCATTATATCTCCACAATCCATCACCAATGGGTGTTTTCAATCTGGGATTCTTTAGCTCAGTAAATTCTACCAATTTCTACCTCGGTATATGGTATATCTCGTTTCTTTCGGGTGTTTTTTTGGACAAAACTATAAAAACTCTGCCTACTAACAAGAATATTCTTGCAAAGGATCTGTGGCATTATGAGTGGCACTGATCATGTTCTTACGACATCTATTTGTAAATATTTTGCACTAAATTTGTAAAGTAAAAACAAAAAAACAACGCAGAAACATTGTTCAGCATCAAGACTGTTAATGAATCTACCAATCAAATTAAGTACTAAAAATGCATAAAAATGAGAATGAACTACTATATAATAAGTTTTCATACTATTTAATACAAGTTGGATTGTGATACAACCACCCGATACATATGTATTGATAAATCAACAATCTAATACAACCTATTCGGATACTACACTTGTCTCTCTGTGTGCGGGGGCGTGCAAGTGCAGCACTCTGTTTTACCAGATATAATCAACATTTCCAAGGCTAGCACTTAATCTCTTTTCCATCCAGTTAATAATATCCTGTCCAATCTCTTCACGTTCAGGCTCAAAGAGAAGGTCATGCAAGAAGCCATCATAAAGCTTTATCTCTTTGAACTTGGAAGCTGCCTCATTGTACAGATCCTGCGAGGCTAGAGGATCTGTGACTTTATCAGCAGTTCCGTGAAGGACAAAGAATGGGACAGTCACTGACCTAAAGCTCCTCATTAAATAAGAAGAAATACGCAAGATCTCATAGCCTGTTCTCACCCGTATAGGTCCTGTATATACCAATGGATCAGAATACTTTGCCAACATTGCTGCAGGATCCCTAGAAACTGGAATGCCCCTTTTGTTTGCACCCTTAAATTGGAACTTGGGAGCAACCACAGAAAAAATAGGAGCCATAGCCTGCATAATTGGACAAATTTTCATATGTAAAGAACCAGCAAGGAATCCATGATAAAAATTTATTCAATAATTAAGAACAAGTTACTTTCTCAAAGTTCATTGCCAAAACACAGATAAGTTGGTATTTTCTGGCATTCAACTCAATGCATTATTTAGAATATCAGATTATGTGCAAGCTGTGAACCAGAAAAAACATACCCCAACAATTGGATGTGCTGGCTTCACACGCAAAGCTGGTGAGGTCAATATAACTCCCTCCAGCATTTCTTCAATGTGAGTGTATGAAGCAGCCTATGCAAGAGGTGCAAATTATCAGGTTAGAAGTTCATAAAAGACAAAGTAGCGTGGATTAGTGTCTGTTTACACCTTACCTTCAAAACCACAGCACCCCCAGTGGAATGACCAAAAAGAAAGCATGGTATTCCAGAGTTCTCTGACTTGATCTTTTCAAGGAATGCACCCTGTTGAAAGAGAAAACATAGATCACTATCCTAGAATGTATGAAGAACATCAAATGATGAATGTTTCAAGAACAAGACAGACAAGGTAAAGTAATGTTTCAAATTTTGATTTGTTATGGTCTCCCAATCAGTGAAGATGGCAGTGGAGGGTGGTATTGACTATTGACATGAATCAAGCTGATTGTGCTGACATGGAAAGAACTGAACTACACGGGTTGATAAACTTGGAAAAGATATAATTCCATGTGTTAACAGAAAGTATGGCTGCCCTAGATAGAGTGGTAAACAGCATTCATGAAAGTGCTAAGGGCAACTAAGCTCAAGGGCCTCTTAAAGCCTAGGCACAAAGCACAAAGTCCAGGCATGCACCTTATTGTTAAGTTACACGCGCAACTGGTGTGTCTTGAACCATGACATTGCCTTTCACAGTTTCACCTTACCCTTACAAGGAAAGGCAATGCAATTTAAACTAGAGCCCATCGTCACATTGTTCAAACATTATGTATAATAAGTTAATAACCTTTACTAAAAAGATTCGTAACAAATAATAGAGAAAGTTAATAAACTTAAAATAGTAATTTATTTGCCTATTAGCTCAAATGGATAATGCAACTGCAAAAAGTTTGTCAGTTCAAATTTTACACAAGTTATTTCAATTTCTTAAATTTTATATGGTAAATTTGAAGACAATAATCAATGGACAATATGACTTTCACATAAAGTTTAAACTTAAACATTTCATATAATTCTCCTGTGCTTTATAAAAATACATAATTGTAATAGCTATAATCAAAATATAAGTATAGGATTCAATCAAAAGGGAAAGACCAAAAAGCACAGGAATAGGAGAAATCATCCTTGCTCGTGTCTTAAGATATGTAAACCAAAAATTGTTTATGTAGTACAATGCTTTAAGAATAGTGTCCCAATAACAAATCAATGCTTCGTGTCATTTCCTTCAAGATCGAATGAATAATTTTAATGATATTTAAATTAGCGAGCCTAGGTGTGCTTTGTGTTTCTTCAAAAAACACCAAAGAAGATGAGCTTCACTTTGGTTTAAGTATGAAAAGTGCTTAGACTTTGGGGCTTTAAGCTTTTAAGTGTGCCTAAGCACACTTTTTAACTACGCTGATGGTCCATAGAAAGCCAATCTCTGGGACTCGAACAACGAAACCAAATGGTTGTAACAAAACGTTTTTGTATCCTTGGATTGAATGTAAATGGATCTACAAAATTTGTAAGAATTACAACTTACAGTGTCTGCAACAACATGGTCCAATGAAGGTACATACCCATGCAATCCATCGCTCCCACCGTGACCTATAGAAAAATAAATGAAAAACTCATCACCTAAGAACTCTTAATTAATCATCTTAAACGAAAAAGAAAAAGATATGGTAATGAGAATAACAAGAAATTGAAAACTGATGATCAACATAAAAAGTGGACTTGTACATGATGCCTATAATAGCATGATCTCAAAAAGGGAGGGAGAGAGATAGAGATTGTTCCTCCAAATTTATGATATAAAATTCTATGATGGCACTTCTTAATATCTTTTGAATTATCCTGTACATAATCCAGAATACTTTTCATTTCAAATGATGACAAAAAGGAATTATTTAATATGATACCCAAATATTTGGAACAGTTTCAAAATTTATTATTCCTCTTAAGTACCAGTAATGATACAAAACCTGTCTTTTACTCTTGGCATAGTAGTTGCATGCACAGCATTGTCATTTTACAATTAAACAAGTAAAAGTAGTACAATTGTTGGTACCTATCCAGTCCATTGCATAGACCCCAAAATTGCTGGATGTTAGTTGCCTAGCAAAATTTGCATATCTTCCACTGAAAATGAACATCAATTAGAGACTCATCATAATACTCCATTAGTTAACAATATATGTTATAGCATGGATGACAAAAATTACAAAAGGGTTAGAGAAAACCAAAATTACCCGTGCTCATTAAGCCCATGTATGATAAGCAAGATGCCCCTGAAATTACAAACCACGAGTTCTTAAAATAAAAGTAGAGAAAGAGCAGCAGAGCAGAATAAAGGCCACAACAAGTAATGTACAAAGTAAAAACAGTAAAAACTGTACATGCTAAAGATGAGTGGGAACCAAAACCAGAGTCCTCTAATCCTTTCGTCTAGTGTGTCTCCTGGTGTGCCAGAATTTTATTAGGAACACACTAGAAAATCTAGAATACAAGTAAGCGACCTGCACATCTTGCAGATTAGCTTCCACAGGACAATATATCTCTTCAAATTGATATCAAAAGCTCATAATTAACACCAAACACTACAAAAACACTTCATAGACACAAAAAGTCCAATTCTTTGGTTCATGGGTTCGTTTCAATTTTCAATATCCCAATTCCAAACAAATAAAAATCCTAGCTTTTGTTTAAGCTTCTTTTCCATCATTCATCATTTTTCTCCATAACCAAACAGACCCATTTCAAAAGAAGAAATAAAAGTGAAAAAGCTTACTTCATATCTCTTCATAGCGCATAATCCAAATACCAAAAACTACAAAAACACACTTCATAAACATAAAAAAGCCCAAATTTTTGCTTCATGGGTTGGTTTCAATTTTCAATCTCCCAATTCCAAACAAATAAAAACCCAGACTTTAAACCAAACAGATACCATTTCAAAAAAAAAAAAAAAAAAAAGAAGAAAAGCCTTACTTTAAGTCACCGGAGACCGGAACCCAGGAGCGGCAGAAGACGGCATAGGAACTAGGGCCAAAGAACAAGGAGTTGGAGCATCGGAGCCGGTGGTCATTGCCAAAAGAAACGTCCAAATCTTCGGCCAAGGCTCTCCTTCTCAAGGTGTCCTCCTCTTCCCTCCTGCGCTTGCTTGAATATTGAGAAGGAGAGAGGCGGCGGCGGAGGAGGAGGAGAGAGAGGAGGACTGTGTAAACGAAAATGAGAGAGGTCCTCAAAGCTCTCAGAATTGGGATTATTCGGTTGCTGGCTCCGGAGGTCAGTTGCTGCTCCATCTCCGCCGCAACGGGTGGCTGAGATAGAATTGAGATTCTCAGAGAAACAGACAGAGGGTGCTCGATGATGGAGGCTATTTATATTTTATTGGTGACGGAGAAAATGAGGAGTTGAATTTGGAGGTGGTGAAAGGTATTTATCCTCTGCAATCGTTTCGTTATGAGTGTGAAAAAAGCTGTCTATGATCTAGCGTGTGCCCTTGGGACACGTTAGGAGTATATTAATAAATTATTTTAAGAAATTTTTTATTAAAAAATAAAAAAATAATTTACTATTTTGACAAATTTTTCAATTTTTCATAAGTTTTTTTTCAAAATTAATAGTAAATATGTGTTCTAAGAGTATATATTGATTAGACTCTATCCATATAATTTAGATGTACACGTGGTTACCTCTTAGGTCTGAGGGAGTTCGTGCTTGCGTGTCTAAGAGTTGCAGTATTCGAGTAGTGCCTTCCACAAAAATGAGACTGGATCATGCTTGTGTGTCCCAAAGTTGCATGATTCAAGTTGTGCATTTTACAAAAATGAGATTAGGTATTTGTTTGGATCCACGTTTTGAGCTGCGTTTTATGTTTACGTTATTTATTTATTTATTCACTCTCAACAACTTTTAGAAGATAATACACTGTTTATTAGAAAAAAAAATTAAAAATAGATCTTATAACGCTATTCATACTATAGTAATTGTATTTAAACGGACCTTAGATCACGCATGCGTGTCTAAAAGTTACAAAAATAATTCAAACAGTGCATTTTACAAAAATACTGTGTCACGATGTTGAATAGTCCTGCCTCACCTAGGGTGTCCCATTCCCACCCTCGAGTATTATGGTTTCAAAGTAAGCCGGGTCAATGAAGAAACCTTATTCGTTCGTTTAAAAAAAAAAGTACACGTGGGTCCTACGTATGACGTACTTGGTTTCGTCTTTCTCTGTTTCTTTGTTCTAAACAATTATGAAGTTTTGTCGGGACTTGGGTACTTTCAATTTCAAAAAGGGAAATATTGTATGGGTCGGTGCCTACTGCCTTCACGAGAAAGTAGATGTGTTCGATGACGTGGCGTTTTTAAAGTGGTTTGTGTGAAAGCGGAGGCCATTGGATTTGAGTAACGTTATAATCACGTCCTATTTTATAATAATTTGAAAAATTATTAACGTGACAAATTTTTTTTTATATAAAATAAAATTTTTACTTTAATTTAATTTAAGTGTTTATGAATGTGAAGTTCCTTCTTGAAGGTTTAAACTTTTGTATTTTCTCTTCACACCATAAAAGTATTTATATTTGTAGAATAACTACAACACCAAAAGTACGCAATAGTATTAATGTGAAAAAATTTTATTAGTTCTGTGCGGGTCGCAAATGAGGCCAATGGGCTCAGCTCCACTTGGGTTCACAACTTATTTGTTTGTTGGGCTGAATTTCCTACTGTGGGTAGTTCTACAACTAAGGACTCAATGAGATCACTTTTCTCTTTCTCGACAACACAAGCCTTCCTCCTTCTCCTCTCGGATTCTCTCTATTTTGCCTCTCTATTACCACTGTTCGCTTCCCTCCCCTTTTCTGACCAACCCTTCTTTCTTATCCTCCCCTCTTATTTATAGTGCTCAGCTCAGGCGTAGGTTATCAATGCTCTCATGTTTGTGCAACAGAGGGTCCAGTAGGATTTTCTCTAAGTGGGAGGTCAGGTATGGGTGGTTTTGGGACTTGGTTCCCGCCTTTGTCGGCAGCTCGGCAGAGTTAGTGCGCGTTTAGTGCTACGGAGGGTCCAATTAGGGGGATGGTAAGTGGGAGTCTAGGCCTGGGTGGCTTTGGGACTTGGTGCCCACTTCAGGTTAGAGCTAGGTGGTGGCGCTTGGAGGGCCTTCTTTGAGCCGAACAAAATTGATGCGCCGTTCAATGACACCTCCGAACGTGCTCGGTAAAAAATATGCCGATCATAACTTAGTAGTGAAGCTCGGCACCCCCGAGCTGTGATAGCAAGGGTTGGGCCTTAGGGCGAATGAGAATTGGGCCCAATGACTGTGTGTTTTGGAGCGGAGACTAGGGGCTGAGTGGGCCCAACAGTTCGGACGCCACACAAGTTCTAATAGGTGGTGGCGCTTGGAGGGCCTTCTTTGAGCCGAACAAAATTGATGCGCCGTTCAATGACACCTCCGAACGTGCTCGGTAAAAAATATGCCGATCATAACTTAGTAGTGAAGCTCGGCACCCCCGAGCTGTGATAGCAAGGGTTGGGCCTTAGGGCGAATGAGAATTGGGCCCAATGACTGTGTGTTTTGGAGCGGAGACTAGGGGCTGAGTGGGCCCAACAGTTCGGACGCCACACAAGTTCTAATATAAATCCATTACTAATTTCACATTTATGTTTACTAATAATTATTTAAAAATTACTAAAATCACATTACAGTTTATAAAAATATTATAAATTAGTTTACAATTAGATTGTGTCTATAACTTTACTAGTTAGATTTACTAGAACAGTGTTGGTGTATAACCGGCGTGATCTTCGGGCACAAAACCTTACTATGTACCATCAGATTAGTTCAATCTCTCAAGACCCGAGCTGTATTGAGTTTTAAAAAAAAATGTTGAAAATAAATTGAAATATAGTTTTATTGTTCAAAAAATAAGTTTTTTTTTTTTAAAGGTTGTCCAAACATACGGTTGGATTTGGTTCCAAGTTGTGTTTGATTGGAGACAACTCTTCCACGCGCAACATGCATCAAAAATCAAAGATTATTAGTATTTCTTTTATTTATTTATTTATTTCCAATGGGTTTGGAAGCGTATATCAGAACTCAATAAAGCTTTTAAATAGAAAATAAAATGCCATTATATATGTGGATTCATCACACAAAATGCTGGCCACATGTTTAAGTTTGAATCCTGTCCAATTTAAAATTTGTATATGGCGTTTCAGACTTCCAGTCCAGTGCTCCAACATTTAAAAAAAAGAAAGGAAAAAAAAAAAAAAAATCTTTACTCGATCCCTATTTTCACGAAAAATTCTAAAACACATAAAATTGTAAATAGTAAAGAAAAAAAATGATGGGTCCAAGAGAAAATGACAGGCAACCAGTCACAGTCTGACACATAAACTAGTTGTAGCAAAAATTATGACAATTTATGTGTCACTAGAAGTCTAAAAAATATCCTATTTTCACTGTTTACACAACAAGGGCAAGGTTGTTTCGGATTTGTTACTATTTTTATTATTTGAATCTACATGGTTTTTTAAAAGTTTGACTTACCTCTAATATTTTTTCAACTGGAATCTCATTTTGTTTTAATGAGAAATTGTCACATCATTCACTAACTAAATAAAATATGGAAATTGAAACTCACTACTACTTGCTATTGTATATTTAAAATAAAAAGATATGTTCAGTTAAAAAAGTACTAGAGGTAAGACAAAAGTACTAGAGTTTGTCTTTGTTTAAGCTTCTTTTTTTTTTTTTTTTTTTTTTTTTTAATTTTGTTTTTTCTTTTCATAGATTCCATAGGATTAAATTCTTAGGGTCCGTTTTGATACAACTTATTTTTGCTGAAACTAAAAACTGAAAATACTGTAGCAAAATAATTTTTAAATGTGTAAATAGTACGTGAGACCCATTTTTAACATTTTTTTTTCCTGAATAAAGTGTCTGTGGGTCCCGTAAACAGTGATGAACAATGTTATTTGTCTCAAAAAGCAGAAAACATGTGAAAAAAAAAAAAAAAGAATATGAAAACGTGAACTTGGAAATGTGAACGTGGATCCAAACACTCACTTAAAGTTCCATTCCATGATGATTACATTTTATCATTAAACCTAAGCACTAATTGATTTCATTTTAATACAAGATGGATTTAAATCAAAATCTCTAATTTGATGACATAGAAATTTACCTATTAAGCTAATTATAACCCACATTCTAATTTAGTTATAATATACTAGATTCTAAGCACGCGGATTAAGCTAATTATAACTTACATTCTGATTTAGTTATAATATACTAGTCTCTAAGCATGCGCGTTGCACGTGCTCAGAGACTCTTTTATTTTTTTGGGTAAAGGTTAATAATTTGCATTTATTATTAAAAATATTTATAAAAAAAAACTAATTTTTTGGGAATAAAAAGATGAAAGTAAAAAATCCTAAATTTTAATAGTTCTCTTTTTGAATTTAAATGAAATTTGTTAATTGACATTTATGACTCTATTTCTAAAAGAAATTACCCTTCATTAACGAGGGTATTTTTTTAACATATAAAGTTCAATTCAAAAAAAGAAATCTTTTTATATATAGTATAGATAATCCAATTTTATGGGTTTGTTTGTAATAGTTGTAATAGTCTTGTAGACTTCAGAGCATTTGGTAAGCTATAGTGACAAAAATGTTGGGAAAACTATGCTCACTTGGTAAGCAATTTGATAAAGTTAGGGACCAAAATGAGAGTAGGTCCAAAATGTAGGACCAAAAATGCAATTTTATCTTCTTTTTATTATTATTATTATTATTATTATATGTTAGGAAATTTCGCGTTGGTCTATTGCATGACAAAAAAGTGTTGTAATTTTGGGTTAGTTACTTTATAATGTATTCTGGTGTAAAATGTTAAATGTGTTGGAAACTGAAGCTTCTAGTCACTATACAAAACTGAAGACTTGGATCAAGTAAAATCTAGATCTTGGTTGAGCCAAAATAAATTCTAGTTAGGGAGTTTCAGTTGACATTCGTTTGCCACTCGGTCAAGCAAACCCTATCATGGAAGTTACAAATTTTTCCTTCCATGGCTAATTCTGTAGCCACCTCAACCCTAATCCCTACATATATTTAAACCAAAACCTAACCCTATTTTATAGAAAGGGAAGACAAATGCAAAAATATAGAGAGAAAACCTATAGAGAAAATTTTATTATCTTTTAAGTTTCAACCATTCTATTGAACTTCCTCGAGAGGTTTTTGTTCCAACAACTTGATCGATAAAACACGAAGATGTCATTAAATTTTCAAGAAGCTCTTGGAGTGGAAGAGATTGATATGCAAGTAAGAATTGCTTCCAAAACAGATCATGTAAAAGCCACAAGATAGGAGTCTGCAATTGTTAGCGGGAGCAGAGAGCTCATGTTTGATGTCTATCTACATGTACACATGAGGTTTCGTGTGAGTGTAGTCTATACCGCAACAACATAGTGGATTTACTTCTTGGGGCTTGGCCTTTAGAGTGTATTTATTACCTTGTTGCAAGGGTTTTCGCTTTGTGAAAAAAATACTCTTTATGTTAGTGTGGTTGTGTTTGTTCTTTATGCGTTTACCCATATATAATTTAATTTTCATTTGAATCTTTTGATTATAGTTACCTTGATTAAGAATTGAATCCATCCAGTAAAAAAATTAGTAGTTCAAATCACTGGGATCTAAATCGGTATTTTTCACTATTAATATTATTATAAACCAAGATGGCTATTGACAAGACAAGCCACCATAGTCTCTAAACATTTGAGATCTAGGCTTTGTTTGATATATATAATAGAGTATCATGTGTTTGAGGTTAATTTGTTGTGGTTGAAGTTTTGTAAGACAGCATTCTATCAGCTAAAGTATAAATTTTGTCCCTATCTTAGTTTGTGGTCACCATAAAGACATGCAAGCTTACTAAATAGCAATCTGCAAAATGCTTTAAGCTAGAGCAAATCACCAACCTATTGCTAGAGTCGATAATCTACCACTAACATCCCCAATAAAATTGTTAAATTGACTAAAAAGTGAATTTAGCAATCAATACTCTCAAAATATATTGTGCAGCAAAAGAGGTAAACTCAAAAGAATTTAAGTAACAGCTACAGTGAGCTACTATAGATAGTAGCTCACTGTAGCTTAAAACTCAAAAATTAATTAATTTTTTTAATGTGTGGTGTTAAAAAATAGTATTTTAATGTGTTGATGATTGTAATTGTTATTTATTGTATTAGATATATTATTTTATTGTGTTGTTTATATTATTTTAATGTGTTGAATGTTAAAATAAAAACTTTGATGTTAGGTGTATTATAAAGTGGGGTGATAAAAATTAAAATAGATAAAGTAGTATTTTGAGTTGCTAAAAACTATATTTTTTAGTTTTGTTACCGTGAATACTCTAATAGGACCCAAAACCCAAATAACTAAGGTGTACCAATGCCCAAAAATAAATATGATCAGAAATAGAAGCTGAATAAGATTCAACTTAAAAAATTACACTCAACTAGAGTTTTATATTAACTTTTAACAGATCATAGCCTTTAGTCAATGCATTTATATGTAGGCGTCAAGAATGAAGATTGGATTCGATCTTCACAAACCAAACCGACGAAAAGGGACTGATGTTATTGGACTTCAAGACCATTTGCTTTAGAAAATTCACATTAACAAAAAATAATAATTGGTTATGAATTCAAATATATCATATTCTCTATTTCGTTCATGCACCTCTCTTGAATATAATGCATCATGTTTAGACACAACAGTCAATCAATTTGTTTTGATTTGCAGCAATTTTATGTTTGCAATAATTAAAAATTGTTTCTTTCTGTGACAAAGAACATGAATTGCCCGATTGTTGTTTTGTCTCTAGGGCACATGACTGTCCTCATGCGAGTAGCTTCTACTGGTTTGAGTGGTGTGCACACTTCCCTCTCGAAATCTTCCATTCTCTTCATTTTGATTGCGCTTAGGGTTGGCGAAGTTGCCCTGATGCTAGGATTTGACTGGTTCAGGCTGATGGGAGCCTGCTTGATGAGGGCCTAATCCTACCATGCTCAGTTGTTGCCCTTACTAATACACGAGTTCTTCCCACAGACAACGCCAATTGTAGGGACTAGGTTTGAGCACTTCTGCTGTTGAGTAAGTGGACTTAAGCCCAGCTAGCCTAATACAATAAATTTGTAGAGAGCGGGTTTAAGAACTAGGCCCTAATGACAGATACAACGACTAGGCATGGTTGCATATGGATTGAATAGCATGGACGTGGATTCAAATGTGCAGCGACGTTTCTTGGCCCTCCTCTTGGGAGCTTGAGATTCTTATTCTTTCTTCAATGATCAGTTACAAAAGTCTTTCTATTGTTACAGGTTGCTGCAATGTTCTATCTTTCTAACTTCTTCCTCCCCTTTTTCGTCCCCCTTTCAAAAGGGATTCCTTACGTTATATATCCCATTTCAGTTGATTTTAGCCCTACATTTGTTGATCAAGCAGGTCACTACTTGAGTGCTTGTCCTATCAGCTGCCTTCCCATTTTTTCTGTGGGCTGCAGTAACCAAGGCTGCGCCATACAGTAGTCATTTTCTCATTAATGCGGCCAGAACGTTAGTTATGGGCATTTAATGTGGAGGTGACAATTCATCTTGGACTTGCTTCTCCACCGTGCTTCCACGGCTGACACGTTGTACTTGTTCCTTCTCTTTAGATGCTCGGAAGGTTGCTTTTGGTGGCCCGTTACTTCCTCCTCCCATGGTCTCAGTTGGCCGAGGACAGGGTCGTCCTCGGCAAGGTTCCTGGGCAATTTGGACTTTCACACTTCGTCCTCGAGCATTTCTTCCTCCTTGGCATGGGCCTTGGGCTTGGTACGAAGTGGGCTGGGATTACCAGGTTTTCTAACCCCACAAATATATATATATATATATATATATAATATTTATTTGTTGCTTATATATGGAGTTTTTGTAATTTTGATTTAACATTTAAAAGCTTCTACAAATAAAGCGTCTTTTATTAATGTTAACAATTGGATCACATGCCAACGGGGGGTTGGCTGAGTTGGTCAGGACTTTCGTTCTCTGCTTGTCAGACTTGGTTCGAGTCCTACCAACGGCCTTTCGTTGGTGGGCATCCTTGGTGGGGTTAATACCCTGCACGGGTGGTATGTGATCCCGTGATCCTCACTGCTGCCATTCCAGCGTCCTGCCCGAGGGTTTAATACAACCATAAACGCTCCCATTTTTTCTTCACCAAAAAAAAAAAAAAAAAAAAAAAAAAAAATTGGGTCACCTTCCAATACATATATATAATATTTATTTGTTGCTTATATATGGAGTTTTTGTAATTTTGATTTAACATTTAAAAGCTTCTACAAATAAAGCGTCTTTTATTAATGTTAACAATTGGATCACCTTCCAATACACAGACCAACCGCTATGGGTGATGGGAAATTGGATGGCCAAGGTTCCTCTTCTTAGAATAAGAATACTTGCATGAAAGATCCAAATTAATATAAGCAAACGTGTTTATTTATTTTTTTTTTTTAAGTACAATTTTTTATATAAACGAAACCGGTGACTACTGCTTAGTGCTTACTGAAAAACGAATGTAAAAGATGAAGGTAGCCAATTTATTTTCCGTTTAACACAACAATGCACATATAAGTTTAAGATTGGAACATATCGAATAACAATAAAGTTGTACCACTACACACCTTTGGTGTGATGGTCACTACACAAGTATAAGTACTTGTGGGGTGTGGGGTAAGTAAGGACTGGTACTTAAGTCTCCAGGATGAAGAATCATTATTAAATTGTAAAAGTCAAATAAGTTACACACAAAAGCTGCCAAACCTTAATATTACATTCTATTAAATCAAATAGATATTTACTACATAATATTTCCAACTATTGAAATAATTTTCTTTATTAAGTAAATAAATTATTTCAAATTAAATTGTTAGGAATCGTTTATCAAACTTAATAGTTAATACAAATATTATATATTATGTTTATTTATTTATAATAAATGTTTCTGTAATTTTCATGGTGAATTTTCAAATAATAAATGTATTATATACATACTACACATATACCTTTATTTCCCTATTTTTTTATTTTTCTACCAAATTTTTGAAATGTACTTTTCTTGAAAGGTACTGAACTATACATGTTTGCATATTTATCATATTATACATGTATCGTATTATACTGACTCTCATTTTCTCATCAAAAATCTTCAATTAAAAAAAAAAAAAAAAAAGAAGTGCAAAAGTGCTATTTTTTTAATAAAAATTAAAAAAAAAAAAAAAAAAAGAAGTGCAAAAGTGCTATTTTTTTAATAAAAAGAACGGTATGAAAATTAAATAGGGATGAAATATGTAGAAATTGATATGATAGTTCCCGCTATGCACAGATTAATTAAAAATTATATATAATAAAAGATAAATATTTTTAAAATATTATCAAAACTTTAGTCAGAATCTTGAAATTTTAATAGAGTTTCATTTATATTAAACTATCTAAAGATAAACATGTATTGAGCTATTTGGCCTAAGAATGGTATGTAATGTGTACATTTTGTTATATTTAAATAAAATGAATTATGATAGATGATTACAATAATTTAAAAAAATTGTAAAATTTGGGAATTTAAAAAAAAAAAAATTAGTCAAATTAGAATTTTAAATTTATTGAAACTTATCTAATAGAGTTTTAACTAAATTGAACTATAGTTGGGGTAGAATTTTAAATTTCATGAAGTATCTTTTTTAATTATTATTGAGAAGAACTATCTTAATCTTAATTAATGAGAATTTTACTATTTTCTATGGTAGAGAAGTACCCACTTGGCAAAATATGATATGGGCTCCAGCTAACTCAATTACTTAGTAAAATCTTTTTTCCATTAAAAAAAAAAAACCTTGTAAAGTCTTTTGTTGTCAAATAAGAGTTATGGGTTCGAAACCGTCTATACAAAATACTTGTATTCATGATAAAGGGTATAATCAAGAAACATATGCCATAGGTTCGAAAATTAAAATTCTATTTATCTATAAAATTTTTTAAAAAAATTATTGTTTCATTAATGTATTTATTAATAATTTTAATATCAAAATTCCCCTACACTTTTTTTTTTTCACAATCCAATCCATCTCTGTTTTGTGTTTGGTAAGTAAAAAAAAAAAAATTAAAAATTAAAAAGACGCATAGAAATTGGAAAGGCCCAAAATTAAGCCATTTAAATTTATCCTTAGAGGAGAAGATAAACAGGAGTGTGCGTTGTGTTTGTTTTTATATATGCTTCAACTCCTTCATTCTCTTATTCACAAAACTCTCTCCCAACCTTATTGAGAACCGTCAAGTTCATATATACAACTTTTGCTCCATATTATATTCTTTTTCTATTAGTAATCTCGTGCACCTTTCTCATTCATTTTTTAGCTTTCTAAAACCTTACCTTTACCTATCTTTCTCTTATATATCTCAATATTGGTAACACGTATGAATCCACACAACAAGAAGAAAATATCAAATCTCATAAAAACTAGGGGACCATCAACAATATCAGATCTTCCAGATGAGATCATCTTGGACATTCTCTCCAGGCTTCCCATCAAAACCCTCTCTCAATGCAGGTATATGTCTGTAAATCTTGGCGAACAAGGATTCATTCTCCTTGTTTTGCAAAGTTACATCTTGAAAAACACTGTAGTAGTACTAGTATGAGCTTCATAATGGTTGAATTTGGCAAAATTAGTTTGTTTGAACAAGGGCCAAAATGAGCATTTGCCCCTTTCACCTAAAAGATGTAGCAAAATACCCTTATTCTAAAATTATCTAGCAAAATCCCCCTGTTTTGAAACTCGATTTTTAGAAAAATCAAGTTTCAATATAAAACTCGATTTGATGAAAATCGAGTTATTTGGAAAATTCACATGGAACTCGAGTTCCATGAACTCAAGTTCCTTGAATGTTCCATAATTTTTTTTTTTTTTTTTTTAAGTTTGATTGCCTATAACTCGATTTTCTAAAAATCGAGTTTCAATGTAAAGCTCGATTTTTAGAAAATCGAGTTTCAAAACAGAGGTATTTTGCTAGATAATTTCAGAGCAAGGGCATTTTGCTACATCTTTTGGGCGAAAGGGGCAAAAGCTCATTTTTGCCTTTGAAAAAAAAATCCTGTTTCCCCCGATGTTTTTGTTTATAATGAGGAGGACCTAATGGTTTTGAAAACACCCTTTGGTGGGTGTAAGATTTCAACTTGTGGGGTCATGTAATGGCTTGCTTTGTTTGTCTCAATCCGAGTATGATGGCCATTTCTACATTTGTAACCCTGTTCTTGGAGAGTACACAACTCTTCCTCCGGTTTCGGGGATCACTCAGTATTATGCTCCTTTTGGATTTGGATTTGGATTTGGATTTGAATATGATCCTTCAAATTATGAGTATAAGGTTGTGAGGTTGTGGTGTTGCATCGATATGGATAACAAATTTGAGCTGGTGGGTGAGATATACACACTTGGGTGTGACCGTGTGAGTCTAAGGGGTGGAAGAGCATTGGGAATGTGCCACATCCAATTCAGGCAGATCATCCTGTAATTTTTTCTCAATGGAGTTCTTCACTAGATGACCAATCCTGCAATTGCACTTGAATCCATTGAACCTATTGTTTGTTTTCATGTGGATAGCGAGCAATTTCAAGTTCTACCTGAAAATAATATAGATATATCTAAATTTTGAATAAATCTAAAAAAATGTAAATGTTAACTCTAAAAAATTTAAATTCTTTGATTTTTGAACTCTTAAAAATCTATAATTCTCAAAATTTGAAGTTCTAAACACCCATATAGATCTCATTATCTTCTAAAAAAAAAGCCTTAATATACATTAACCGAGACAAATTTTAATTCCTTAACCAAATTGGATCGTATAAACTTCTGGCGATGTGACACTTGTCCTACAGTACAACATGTATAATCTCTCTCTCTCAAGTGTTGGATGAATCAGAATCACTTCGTTTATATGCTTTACTTATAACTAACCGAGTCACAAAATGTAAATGCTTTTGGACTTTCGTGTGAGTACCACTATAAACAAGTCATTTATGTGTAAAATGAAATCTATGATTTATGTTCATTTAATCGTTTATATTGATCTCAAATCATGAATGAAGATATATTGTTTAAAAATTTCTTGAATCAAGTAAATTTAGCAGTGTGGATTTTGGAGGAAACCAAAAAATCGTAGTTCTAAGGTGGCTAAATATTTCAAGTCTATTGTTGTGGCTTATATTATCATGCATTAGAATTGGGTAATATTAGTTGACTTATAAGTCATCCTATTCTTATAGGTATAGTGTTCTACGGATTGGCTAATTTTACCCGATTTAAGTGACTGTGTTTCTATATATAATCTATTACAAATTGGGTAATCATAGCCGATTTAAGTGATTATGTTTCTATATATGGTGTCCTACGGATTGGATCCAATTGTGTGTGAGAAAGAGTGGCTGCATGGTGTAAGAAAAGGGTACACAAGTATTAGTTCAAACATAAAATGTTGTTCTCTAAAGAGAATTAAGTATGTAAGAATACAATCAGGTTTTGGGTGAGTTGCTTTGTACTACAATGTTCTTATTGAAACTTTCTCTTTATCACCATTTGTAAACATAGATGTATTGTCAAATGACGTAAATTTCCTCGTTTACATTAAAACTTCTCTAAAACTAGTATTCTTAACCCAACAATGAATGGATATATAGTAGAACAACAAATATTTGAGTTGCTTATTCTAAATATACAAACTCAAGTGATAAGCTTATGTTTGATTTTCCTATAAAACATTCAAAAGCTACTATGATAACGAAGCTGCAATTTATATTGTTCAATCCAGTTTTCCATGAGCAAACTAAGCACATAGAGCTAGATTGACATTTTGTTAGGGAAATGATTCAAAGTTGAGTAATTAAAACTTTTCACATCCCTATAAGACACCAACTTGCAGACATCTTTACAAAGCCTCTTTGTTATGTTCAACTCCTCAATCTCCTTCCCAAGATGGCCATTATCAACATAAATGTTCTATCTTAAGGTTGGAGTATCAAGAGATTCTAGAAATTAAAAATTTAGTTGAAGGCCAATTGAATGACAAGTAGTTTAGCATTTACAAATAATGGTCGTAGTTGTAAAGGGATGTTTTTTCGAATAATAAAATAGTTTTCTACATCAAAGGTAGTACTTTCATCTCTAGAACTGAGAAGACATATTTTTAGTGTTGGCTTAATTCAGTGAAAACAGTTGTTTGTATTTTTTTTTTTTTATTGTTGATATATTGTTTCCTCGGTTTATATGTAAATTGAGGTAGAGTACTTGAGCCTCTTTTTGAAGATTGGAAGCAGCATCAGACAGAGATTTCACGGCCTAGAGGCAACCATCTCACTACCTAGCTTGCCCACAAAATCCACGTGGCAGGGTTTTCGCTGAAATTGCAATTGTGCACCTCACAACCATCTCACAACCTTTGGGGGCAACCAGGTCGCGAGTTGCATGATCTCTGATCTCTGCGCTGAACCTATCCAATATTCATCTGCCAACACACACACATACAACTATGAGGCGTGGCAAGGGGTTTCAGATAAGGATTGAACAAACCCTAGAAATCAAATGTGAGAAAAGATTTTAAAACCAAGCCTTTGTATGAAAAGAGAAAGCTTTTTCCTAGCTTTAAGAAAAAAGATAACTTCCATTCTCTCCTTTCCATCTCTTTCAAAGCTTTGATAGAGATTCTAACCTTGGAAAGGTGAGAAGCCATATCAAAATCCAAATCCTTTGGTGGCTTTCCGTTGGTGGCTTAACAGTGGTGACTCTAGAAAGCTAGATGAAGAAAAGACTTGTGAAGTTAGTTGCTAGCTAGAACTTGTAGGGCTCAAATAAACATAGAGATATAGGCTTGGAAGGTTTATAGTCATCCATGTACTACAACTATTCATTCTAGTGGAGTTTTCTGATGGGTGGTTGGGGGAGAGGTTTTTACACTTGGGACTCAAGTTTTCCTCTTTCATAACACTTTGTGTTATTATGTGTGGTTTGCTTGCTTTCCTCTATATTTCCTTTACTTTTCTATATTGTCATGTTTGTGTAGTGTAGTTAGTTTGTTTGGAAATTTGCTAAGTCATTTACACTTGGACTATAGTGGTCAGTTTAGGGTTAGAATCAACTTAGCTGTAAAAATCTGTGTTAAGGGTTCTAAATATTGTGCTAGGGATTTTATAGCATATTTCAAGAACAACAAACACAAAAAAGAAAAAGAAAAAAGACAATAGTAGATTCATTTTATTCAAAATACATAAATAACAAAACTTTCTAACAGCTTAAATCAATACCACAAAACAAATGACTTGTGAATATGGACTTTAAAAAGATGACTACATTGCTAGAAACTTCAACTTGCTAATTTTCATGTTCAGCTTAAATCAAGTAATGCCAAGCTTCCATAAATTAGTTGTGTAAAATAGTAAATCATACATTCAAGCATTGGAATTCTAAGAATTTTCTCGTTTAAACTCTCAGGGTACGGCCAAAGAACTGTGAAACTCCTTCCCTTTGCACACTTTTTCTAGTCCAAGACTTCACTATGTAAGATTTTAAGAAAACTCATGTGGCCCACATTATATGATAAATGAAAACTCATGTCTTAAAGATTCTATTTGTGAAAGACGTTATGGTGAATAACAATTTCTAAGTAACTCTTAATTGGTATAATCTCTTTGGATAATAAACACCTTGAAGTTACAAGTTTTAAACTCCTTGATGGAAGGAGATTATAGAACAAATCTTAATTTAAAAGAGTCCCTAGTCTAGCCTATATATATAACTTGTCTCCATCAAAAGGAAATGTAAGGTAAAGGCCATAGACTAGAAGACACCTCTTTATAAACACTATCATCATATAATGAGTCTTCTTTTCTACAAACACTTAAACAACTATAGTTGGAGGTATGTTTATATTTGTTTTGTTTCCGCTGCAACTCTAAATTTTATCTTACATTTGGTATCAGAGCCATCCTTTATGCTATGTTGTTTAGTGATTTTAGTTAGAGAAAATTACTATTATTTTTAATTGCCATATATTTGTACGGTAAAAGTTTGTATGCACTAATTTAATTTTGGCATGAAATTTAAGTTGTGTTGAACGCAAATATAGAGCATGTGTACTCTAAATCCTAGGGAACAAGTTTTGTTTTGCATCTTTATTGGTGTAAGTGTAACAAATTACCATTGAGTTTTGAGATTGGAAGTATCAATTTGAAATCTATAGTATTATTATCTATATAGAACTAGATAGGTTCAAAGAAAGATATGTTGTATATGTTTGTTTTTTCATTACATGTGCAACTCAAGGACTTTGTTTTCTCTAATCTCAAATTGTCCACATATAGTATTTTACAATATACTAATGTGGACCAATGGGTAATTCGACTAAAATACATGCCAAGGCACTTAAAGTGTTCGTAAAATTTGATTTTGATTTTCTTATCCATCAAATACTCAGTTGAGTATTTATGTTTGTTTCTTGGATTAAAAAAAATCTTAATTATTTAGAAAATAATTTGTGACAGTATAGTAGCTCATATGACAAACATATCTAATCTTGATATTTGTACAATTTTCTATTGTGAATTGCTTTAAAGACCATTTTTTGTGGATCAATATATTTGGCATGATAACACAAATGATCCTTATGTTTTGGAAAACATAATTTACAACTAATTATGGGGATAAACGTGTTGCATGTAAGTTTACAATTATTTAATAAGGTTTATTGTTACGTATGGGATTTGGATCATTCAAGTGAGTCATTTATTTAAGTGCATTTCAGGTTTCTTTGCACTTATCATGTATTGAATATTATTTCATATCATTTTTGAGTGCATACTGTCATGATCAATATTAGGATTGGTTGATCTTTATGATGCTATTTGAAGTGGTGAATATCAAAATGACTTAGGAGTGGCCATAGCATCTTAAGCCATGATGATAAGCACATCAAGAAATTTTTTACAAGACTTCATTAGGTACAAAGACATCTAAATTGAAATTAATTCATGAAGACAATGACTTGGCCTGATAGGGAGGTTATTATTTTTATGATTTAATTGGAATAAAATGGTGAATGTTGCATTAAGATGAGATTTTTCCTAGGCCCATAGGTATGGAAATTTTGATTTTTAGTGTTTATATTTACTAGTTTTATGAGTAAAGTTTTATAGTAAATCCATGCATGATGTGCCTCTACCCATAGGAAGGTCGAATTTACTACTAAATTGACATTGGTTAGTTTAGAATTAAAGTTTAAGTTTCATAGCACTATTATTATTATTATTATTATTATTATTATTGGAGTTTGTGGATCTTTGTTTTGGTACTCATGTGGATGAACCACCCATCTCATTAAATAAATATGTCAAATGAGAAACTGAGTATGAGGGTGAGAGTGATCTAATTGCTCAAGAGCATGAACTTTAGAATTTATTCCTATAAAGCTAGGTTTTGTGAAAGCTATTAATATTAATTTACAAGATCCATTAAGGTTTGACTTCCAATAAAAGTTATATGTTAAAAGTTAAGGCATATATGTATCCCACTAATGGCATATAAAGGTTCACCAACTTTGTTGTGCCATTTGGTTTTACTAGGCACATTGTTAATCGGTGTATATACCTTAAGATCGGTTGGAGTAAATGCTTTGTTTTTATGCCTAAATATGAATGACATATTAGTGGGACGTGGTGATTTGATTTTATCATGTAAGATATCCTATATGCTATGAAGCTATAAGACAGGCATTATGGATAGGTCTTAAGTTTGTCGATTTTATGATAAGACTTTTAAGATAACTCGGCAATAATTTTCTTCTCTAAGGACAATGATTGTGAAAGTCTAAATAAACATATCGACATAAAGTAACTCAGTCTAAGAGATAATTTTAAGAAATTGAAAGTGTCCATTGTGTTAAAATTATTGAGCATCATTTGTTAATTTCCTAACTAAAGGTTTGCCGGTGAAGCAGTGCAAAAGTCTTTTGGACATATGGAACTTATTAGCTTATTTGGTGTCTAATTTCTCTCTAGTTATTATATGTTTTAAGCACATATTTGGTTAGTTTTGGAGAAGAAAATATATGAATTTTATTTTGTGCACATAAAGTATATGAATTAAGTTAGATATATTTGTGGAGATATATAAGGTTGATATATCCGTGGGGATGTATAAAAGAGGACCCGAATGGCTAATAGGTAGTCCATTCATAAAGAATTAATGGCTTATAAAGTACTCATTATAATTGAGGGTATTTCTGCCATGATTCATGTATTGGATTTTTTTATTTGAGTGGGAGCATTTCACAACTAATTGACATGAGTAATATCATGACCATGTTAAAGAATACCATTTATCATGTAATTTAAATGTCAAGTGGGGCCAAAGGCCTTATAGCTGAATTAGCACCTCTTCATGCACAAAGTGCTTGGGGGTTTAAGGGAGAAAGAGGTCGAGCTGCGGAGTTAGCAGCATATTGTAATTATTTCTCAATTTTTTTTACAGTTCATCCGTAAGAGTTTTTTTTTTTTTTTTTTTACAACAACAACAACAAAAAATGTCAAGTGGGAGAATGTAAGATTTTAAGAAAACTTTATGTGGCCCACATTTAAATGATAAATGAAAACTCATGTGTTAAGGATTTTATTTGTGAAAGCCATTATGGTGAATAACAATTTCTAAGTAACTCTTAATTAGTATAATCTCTTTGGATAATGAACACCTTAAAGTTACAAGTTTTAAACTCCTTGATAAAAGGAGGTTATAGAAAAAATCTTAATTTAAAAGGGTCCCTAGTCTAGCCTATATATATAGCCTGTCTCCATTAAAAGAAAATGTAAAGTAAATGCCATAGACTATTTTTTTTTTTTTTTGAGAAAGGACATTGTAATTTTATTGATTAATAGCCGAGTCGGCTTGAATTACAGAGACAAGGTGAGAAGGAACATCCTCCATCCACACCGTTAACTCGCTAACATGTCTTGCATGTTTAGCAATGTTATGAGCTGACTTGTTGGCTTGTCTTGGTACGTGTAGAAATTCCACTGCTTCTATCTGTTTTGCCACTTCCTTTGCTTCAACTAGCAGATGACCATACTCATTCAGGAAGGAATTTGTACTCTTTAGACCGTCAATAGTAATCTTCGAATCACCTTCAAGGATAATTGAAGATAACTCGATATCTCTGGCGAACTAAAGGGCTTTCTTTGCAGCTATTACTTCCACGGCAGCAACAGAAAAAGGTAAGTGGAAAGTTTCTTCCATGGATGCAAGCACACAACCTTCCGCATTCCGGACTATAACTCCCACACCTGCACATTGCATCTCTCTAAATACGGCTCCGTCGAAATTCACTTTTGCTTTTGAACCCGGTGGTGGCTTCCAAGAAGACCGAGGATCAATTTGAGGGGGCTATTCAGGGGGACGAGGCGGAATGGTTCGAACCCACGACGTTCTTGCCATGTGCACTTCTGACAACACCTGCTGTACTGGAATATGTTTCCCACTGGTCCGCATCGAGTTTCTACGGTTCCAAATCGCCCAAACCATAGTCGCAAAAAAATTCAAATCCTCCCCTGTTTCCACAATGGTTTCAACCAGATCTTTGAAGCTCGAAAAACCTGGACTGGAGACCAAATTAGCCCACAAATTGTTCTGAGACCATACCTGAGAAATGGAGGGACACGACCACAGTGCATGGAGGACATCCTCGGACTCACCATGGCAGTGATCGCAGCCATCGTCTGCCAGTACCATTCGTCTTCTAAGGTTGTGTTTTGTTGGGATAGAGTTCTTGATGGCCCTCCACAAAAAGTTTCGGACCTTGAGCTGAACCTGCAAACCCACACTTTCTTCCATAATTTGTTGTCATCCGGATTGTACTCACCACTGTCCAAGCACCTAGCATTGTAGAGAAATCTATAGCTTGATTTCACCGTGTATGAACCAGTAGGAGTGTAAGGCCATATCAGAGCATCATCAACTGGTTTGCTACACAAGGGAAAAGACCGAATCAACTCCACATCTCTCTAGCTGAACAGCTGGTTCAGTATGTCAAGCCGCCACTCCTGATTAGAGTAATTTAGCAATGAAGCCACTGTTGCATCCTCCCAACCCGGTACCACAGGAGAAAAGATAAATGGCATAAAGGTGGAAGGCAACCACGAGTCAGACCACACTCTAATTGACGTTCCATCACCAACCCTCCATCTCAAACCCTCTTTTAATAATTCTCTTCCCTTTAAGATACTCTGCCATGCATAAGAACAAGCTTGAGGTTCCAATGCCTCCATAAATGAACAATTCGGGAAGAATTTTGGTTTGAACACCTTATAGAGTAGAGAGTGTTTATTTTGGAATAACCTCCAAGCTTGATTAGCTAGGAGTGCATCATTGAACGATGCTAAGTCTTTAAATCCCATTCCCCCTTCGCTCTTAGGCTTGCACAATTCTTCCCAACAAACCCAATGTATCTTCCTTCGATCACCTCTTTGCCCCCACCAAAACCTCCTAATGAGCCCCTCAAGTTCATTACACAACCCAATAGGCAGTTTGAAGCAATGCATGGTAAATGTAGGGATGGCTTGGACCACGACTTTTATAAGAATTTCCCTACCTGCTTGAGATAGCAATTGTTCTTCCCACCCTTGTAACTTTCTCCAAACCCGCTCTTTTATGTAATTGAAACTTGCTTTCTTATTTTTTCCTACTAATGAAGGCAAACCAAGGTACTTCTCATAGCTTCTTACTTCCTCCATTCCCAAGGTATTTTTGATCATCATTCTCCTTTCTTCCAATGTTGAGTGACTAAAAAAGATTGCCGTTTTTGCTTTGTTTATTTGTTGCCCCGAACTTAACTCATAAACTTGCAAAATTTCCAGAATCTTTTGGCACTCCTCCGGATTAGATCTGCAAAAAAGCAAACTATCGTCTGCAAATAAAAGGTGAGTGAGTGGGGGGCTTCTCCTAGATAGGGAAAAGCCATGGATATCACCTCTAGCCGCTGATTGTGTAAGTAAGCCATGCAAACCCTCCGTACATAAGAGGAAAAGAAAAAGGGAAAGGGGGTCCCCTTATCTGATACCTCTAGTAGGCTTAATGAACCCATGAGGCGCACCATTGATCAGAATAGAATAGGAGACACTAGTCACACAAAGCATCGTGAGAGTTATCCACCTTGCATTAAACCCCAGTTTTTTCATCACGCATTCTAAGAAAGGCCACTCAACTCTATCGTAGGCTTTGCTCATGTCGAGCTTAATGGCCATATAACCCTCCTTGGTGGATTTGTGGTTTTGCATATTATGTAGGGATTCGAAGGCAATTAGAATATTATCAGAAATGAGGCGGTCTTTTGTGAAAGCACTTTGGTGTTCAGTGATAATGTGTGGGAGGATTTTCTTTAATCTGTTAGCTAACACCTTAGAAAAAATCTTGTACAACACATTACACAAGCTAATAGGGCGAAATTGAGAGACAAATTCCGGATTTTTAACTTTTGGGATCAAAGTGATAAAGGTGTGATTTAGGTGTTCAGGTAGTGTGGCCGAATTTAAGAATGATAAAACAGAAGTAGTTATATCCTTACCCACCAGCTCCCAGTAATGTTGGTAAAATAACGGAGGCATGCCATCAGGTCCTGGTGCTTTGAGTGGAGCCATTTGATTGAGAGCTTTCTTAACTTCCTCCTCGGTAAAATCTGCTAGCAAATCCATGTTCATATCTTCGGTTACTATGCATGGAACCCCCTCCAAAGCTAAGTCGGGTTGACATGCCTGTCTAGATGAAAATAATTCACTATAATACTCCAGCAACTCCTTTGCCACCTCCCTTGGATTCGAACACCATTGACCTTTTGCATTCTTAATTCCTTCAATCTTATTCCTCCTAAATCTTTGTGTGGCCCTACTATGAAAATATTTTGAGTTTTTGTCCCCATGAATTGCCCAAAGAGCACGTGATCTTTGGAACCACATTCTCGTCTCTTTGTCTAATAAATCATTCACCTCATTTCTTAAGCCCCATGCCCGAAAATTCACTCCTGTTGTAAGTGCTTCCAATTCGGCTTGAGCTAGGAGTTTTTGCTTCTGCTTCAATTCCTTTCTGACACTCCCAAAGTTTGTACTACTCCATTTCTTCAAAGCCTTGCCACACCTCTCGATTTTTGGAACAATCCCCGAAGCTGTATCATTATTGCTTTGCTTTCTCCAAACTTGTCTTACCGTTTCTGAACACCCCTTATCTGACAACCACATTTCCTCAAATCTAAAGGGCTTCTTAGGATTTGCAAGTACCACTACCTCAGGTTCAATGAGCAAAGGACAATGGTCTGAAGTACTGCATGTCAGATGGTGCACCGTTGTTCCTCCATACCTCAAAAGCCACTCATTGTTCGCCAAACCCCTATCCAACCTCTCCCACAAGGTTTGTCCATCTCTGAAATATTTTTTCCAAGTAAAAGGATTGCCTTTGAAACCCAAATCAATGAAGACACACACATCCATAGTTTCACGAAACAGCTGCATTTGTGAATGACTTCGGTTTGAACCTCCTTGTTTCTCTACCCCTTTAACAATTTCATTGAAATCCCCAGCACAAAGCCAGGGGAGGTTGAACTGTGAGTGCAATTGCCGGAGAAGATCCCACGACTCATGACGTTTGTGAGCTATAGGTTCTCCATAGAAGCCTGTAAATCTCCATGCCCCCTCAGTTCCTCCTCCTATGATACAGTCAATATGATTTTTTGAAGAAGTGTCCACCCGCAAATTCATTGACTCCTTCCAAAAAAAAAAAAGTCCCCCACCTCTATTGACTCTTGGTACAATAAACATGTGATCAAACTTCAATCGACGTTTCACTAACTTTAGCCTTGCTTCATCCGACCATGTTTCGGCAATGAACATGACGGAGGGATCTTTTGCCCAGACATAATCTCCAAGCTCTCTCTCTCTGTCACCTGGTTCCCAAGCCCGCGACAATTCCACACTAATAGACTCATGGCTCTTGGCGGGGCTGCCCTGCAACCTCCACCATTGTTTTTGGGATTTCCTCAACATCAAACGGGACCTGAAGACGTTTGTTTGGATAGTGTGATTCATCAATGGGATTGAGATTTGACTTCCTCTTCTTTTCTATTTCGGATTGGCTAGAAGATACTCCATTATTGCCTTGTCTCATTACACGTTTCCATGTTCTGAGACTATTTTGTTGCCCTACATTTCCAACCGTTGATTGAGATACTTAGACTTCATCCTGATCATCCAAATTGTTCAGCATGGTTCCTTGAGATGGGGCGGCTAGGGTTTTCTCTTTAGTTAATGCCGTGAGTTGGCAACTTGATGAGGGAATTAAATTAGCATTGAAATGGGAGATTCCATCCTTAATTTCCGAGATAATGGGGTTGCCAGTTACGTCATTTAATACTACCTTATTTGGAATAGCTGACTTCAAATTCTGAACCAAGTTCGAATTTGGTGTCAAGGTAGCATTAAGAGGTGGAATTAATTCCTCATTCATTCTAGGATTGAAACTGTCCCCCACCGGTAATTCACTCTCAACATATACCTCTTCCTCCATGATTGCTGCATTAAATGCCACCGAATTGGAGTTAATGCTCCCTCCCAACTCCACGGTTTCCCTCTCCATTACCGCCGCTCCTGGTGGTGGAGAAGCAGCAGCGGCCCTTGCCGCCATGTGAGCTGCCATTTCTGCTTTTTTCTCCCTTGTCTTGCTGCTTCTTTCCTTATAGTACCCCGGCACGTAAATCACATCTCTCCCAGATGATTTGTATGGTGGAGCTCTAAGGAAGGACCCATATTGTTGTTGATCCATCTTCAGAGTTTCGTTGCTATGAATCCATAGATCGCAATCTTTATCATCATGATCCAACTTTCCACACCAGTAACATATGCTTGGCAAACGCTCATATCTGAATCTTACCCAATGTTTGTTTCCATTAGGTAGAGTGATTACCCTACCTCTACATAAAGGACTTGAAACATCAATCGTCACTCGAACCCTAAAAAAGCTACCTCCATCATCCTCCAATGCTCCATTTGATTTCTGAACTTCACCCACTGTTTCACACAGACTCTCTGCCACCTTTCTTGTTTGAAAACTAATAGGAATGTTGTGAACTTGTACCCAAAAAGGAACTTTGTCAAAAGTAAGGTCTATAGCTGGAATATCATTCGAATAACGTTGCATGACAATCAAATGTTTATCGAAACTCCATGGTTGACTCTTCAATATTTTGTCAACATCCGCCAGATTGTTAAACACAAAGAGAACCAAGTTGTTTCCTTGGTTTCGGATCTTAAAACCCCCAACAATCCTCCATAATTGCCTAAACATCTTTGCCACTGCCTCCATTTGAAGAAAACGGGAGGTTAGGAATTTTGCTGCAATGATAAATTCACCCTTTCTATGATCCTCGGGAAGGATGAACTCGACCTGTTCTTTCTCCGATAGAGACATATTATTCCAGCTTTCTGTTAATTGCTCCATCACTAGATCGCCACAGATGTCTTCTCCAATGCGAAGGAGAATACACAAGTTGCTGTTTCCCCAAAACCCCACAAGAAAAAACCACTAGCTTTAAGAGTATACCTGATACTCCTAAAGAAAACTAGACCACACAAACTCTCCTTCGTTGAAGGGACTAAACTTCTACGGCCTAAGAGACTGAGAGACTCTAAATGCCATAGACTAGAAGATACCTTTTATAAACACTATCATCATATGTGACATATGCCACTCTCCTCAGTTTGAGATTCACCAAAACTAATCAAAGCCAGCAATGAGCAATCCCTTGAACATTGCAAGACATTCAAAACATCGACCATCTCCATCTAAGTAATTTTGAGGCAGCAATATCTCTCTGAATCTCTCATCATTGACATCAAATGACAATTAATTTATGGTCCATATCTTGAGAACATGCTATAAAGTGCAAAGCTCCCTTAAAAAATAGACCGCTTGATCAATTAATATAATCAACTGATCCATTGGGTCTAGACCCTCTTGAGGACTCCACAGATGTTACAACAGTTCTCTATGAATTGGAACTTAATGTGTAAACCTCGGCCTCAGCTGGCGTTACTTCTTGTCCAGGAAACTCTTTATAAAATAGTCTTAGAATGTTGTTGTCATTAGCTACAAGTTTCTTAATTTTTCTACTAAGGTTGCACAAATATATTGTTTCACTATATTCATCTTCAACATTAGCAAGGTAGAATATGCCGTTACAGAAGCCAACTATCTAGGCATCAAAAATGGAGATTTGAAACCTAGAAATCTCAGTCATTGTGCGGTTGCAAACAACATACACAAGATTTGCAAACGCACTTAAATCGAATTAAGGATTTCACTAGCAGCCAAGTCATGATGTCGAATACAACCTTGTTAGGGAGACGCTGGTACAACAAGATTTGATTTTCCGTAGGGGACAAAATTGCTAAATGCCCTTTTTGGGCAAACTAAGTAGCATTTTGCCTTATTTTTCAAACTAATTAGGAAAATGCCCCTCTTTTGAAAATTGATTTTCTCAAAATCGAGTTAGGCCCTATAGCGGCGTTTTTAAGGAGCCTATGGTGACATTTTCAGGACCTATAATGGCGTTTTTTAACTTGATTTATATGAAATTGAGTTATAGGTAAAAAAAAAATTTAAAAATTGCCTATAGCTCGATTTAATGGAAGTCGAGTTATAAAACGTCACTATAGATCCTGAAAACGTCACTATAGGTCCTTACAAACGCCGCTATAGGGCTACAAAAATTTTTTTTTTATAACTCGATTTTGAGAAAATCGATTTTCAAAAAATGAGTATTTCCTTAATTAATTTGAAAAATATGGCAAAATACTACTTAATTTGCCCAAAAAGGGCATTTAGCAATTTTGTCCTTTCCGCAGGTCAAGACATCCATTGATATTCTAGATTTGGGATTTTGATCTCCGATAATACGTTGGGTTTGTATCTGCCGTGAAGAATAGAATAACAAACCGAGCTTTATATGGGTTTTTCAAAAACACAAGGTTTAGATTGCACACTTTGCCATTGATCCAAGTTCAAGTTTCGGCCCAATTATAAATGGGTCTTTTATTTTTCAAAATTCTAAGTCCAGAGGAGTCCAAATCTATATAATTTAAATAATAATAATCTATAGTTTTGGTTGGAGGTTTTCCTTAATCCAATTTGAGTGATTTTGGTGTCATCATAGAGTTCTTGAACTCTTCTTTCAAATGCCATCGGACTTGCATCATTTCAATTATTGGTTAGAAAGTTACGCGTTCAGGAAGTTGGCTATGGTTCACATGAAAGCAGATTAGTTTCCTATTTTCCCTATGTGATTTCCGTTAATCTAGACCTCCTATGGACAAATTGAGTCAACAGTGTCAGAGAATTTCTTCTATTTTAAGAGGTAAGAAAGCCTCAGCTTTTGGGATCAATTTTTCGCGGTGTAAAGCACATTTGTTCACAAATGTTGTCCCAAAATCAGCTTCTGTGCCTTAAGTCCTAGTGGCAAAATATTCTAAGTTTTTTGGTCATTTTCGTATTGACCCTGTAACATCTTGCTTGTTCGAGCTTCGATTTCTGTCCATGGACAGTTGATTCAAAGATTTTTCCATGCTCTTTAAAATGGCGACAAGTTTGTTTCTACCGAACGGTCCAATTTTAGTGGCAAACCTTGGTTAAACTTAGCCAAACTTGATTAAACTTGGTCAATTCAAGGATCTAGCCATAAAATAATAGATTTTGTCTTTTCAAGTGTTCTTCATAAAAATGGATGTGCTTCCACCTTGATTGACTGTAATTTTAAGTTATGGCTTAGTCTTCAATTCAATCGAAACTAATTAGTCTTTGATAAATTCTAAGATTCAAATTTTGACAAGTGTTTTCTCAAAAAAAAAAAAAAAATTTTGACAAGTGCATTTTTGGGCTACTCAATCTTAATATAAAAACTAGTTGCAAACTGATGCGTTGCACGTGATAATTTTTGTAAGGTGATCTTATTATTATTATTATTATTATTATTATTATCCAGTTTGGTCTAATTTAATGAAGAATAATGCATTTTATAATCATATTTATCACAACATAATTTTTTATTATTGTATAATTGTTTTATTTAATTGTAAAAATCTTAATTCTATCGTAGTCAATTGACTAACTTCTACATCTCTAAGCCAATCGAACAAATTTTGCATGTTACATGTAATTTCCTCGTTTCCATAAGGGTAAGGGCATTTATGATCCCAATAACCCACCCCAATATTTTTGTATGCTTGGTTTCTTGGGATGCAAAATGTGTTTATTTCAAAAGTTGTATATCATATGATTTGTCAACAGTTTTGGAGTAGCTATTTTCTATTTGGTTGATTTAGAACTGATAATAGTAGTTATTTTCCCTCATTAATCGATTCACATAATAGAGCAATCGGCAAGAATAGAGTAACCAATAGAAGAGTGAAATGGGGGTTGAGCAATTTATGGTAATGGGGTTGGCCTTGTTGGGAAAGGATCTACAAAGCTTGGACTCCATGAAAGATAGCTTCTTGTGCTCATGGGTTTTTTTCTATTTTGGACCATTGACTAACACATTGAAATTTTTTAGCTCAAAAAGTCCAAGCTTTCTCATGGACTTTAAAGTGATAAGATACCAAGCTCACACTTTTATAAGATAAATAAGAGAAATTTGGAGTTGGGTAGGATGCAAAATGTGTTTATTTCAAAAGTTGTATATCATATGATTTGTCAACAGTTTTGGAGTAGCTATTTTCTATTTGGTTGATTTAGAACTGATAATAGTAGTTATTTTCCCTCATTAATCGATTCACATAATAGAGCAATCGGCAAGAATAGAGTAACCAATAGAAGAGTGAAATGGGGGTTGAGCAATTTATGGTAATGGGGTTGGCCTTGTTGGGAAAGGATCTACAAAGCTTGGACTCCATGAAAGATAGCTTCTTGTGCTCATGGGTTTTTTTCTATTTTGGACCATTGACTAACACATTGAAATTTTTTAGCTCAAAAAGTCCAAGCTTTCTCATGGACTTTAAAGTGATAAGATACCAAGCTCACACTTTTATAAGATAAATAAGAGAAATTTGGAGTTGGGTCCGCTGAGTAATTTGAGTTGGTACGTTGGAGAAACTTTTGTAGAGGTTTGATTGCTTTCTCAACCAAATCATCTCTGTACAAAGAAAAATATGAGTGCAAGCAGTTAATGAGAGAGACAACAACATTATTTGGGTCTGGAGAAGAATAGTGAAGAATGTGAGAAAATTAAATAAAATTTTAAAGAAAATATAAGAAAACTAAAAGAAAAAAAATAAAGAAAAAAATTGGTAAAAAAAAATATTTTTAAAAGATGATATGGCTTTTTTTGCCATCTTAGTGCTAATATGGCTATAAAATTTAAACAAGTCAGCATCTTATTTAATTTTTTAATATTAAGCATGCCAATAATGCAAATTGTTTGCTATGTAGATATTTTTTGTTAGTGACTTAAATTTGCCTAGGGGAATGCTCACAGAGATACCTGCTAAAAATATGAAAATTTGTAGGTACAATGTTCAGTCCACTACCAAAAGTAGATAATAAGGTTATATACTGCTCTTTGTTTTTAGGAGTGAGAAAAATGTACGATATTTTTTTTTTCTTTGAATAAATGGAGCCAATTTAACTAGTTTGTTGAGGATCTCTAACCAATCCTAAAATTTGAGGCTAAAGCTTGGTTGTTATTATTCTTATTATTTTCTTTTTCTTTTTTATAGGGACATTGCCCTTTCTTTTTCTTTTTTACTCTAATGATTTTTACATCTTGCACTCTAGACGAATGAGAAACTCACATGATTTCTTGCTGTAATTTGACTATTATACAATACAAATTAGTTTTTTTTTTTTTTAAGGAGTAATAATACAATCAAATTTAAGCTTACATGTCACATCTCTTTATCTTGCCCAAAAGAAGAAATATTTGATTTTCTACGGTAGTTATGTTCCTAATAAAAATGCTTCAGCTAAGGGTAAAATTATTGATTGGAGGCACCTAGTACTAACAGTATAACTATATATATATATATAGACAAAACTTAGATACAGTATCCTAAGTATTGTTCCTTAGGTTTCCTTCTTAAGATTTAGTCATGTGGCTATTTAACTAAAAAATACACTTCCATCCCATGAAAAAAAAAAAAATTCACATGGCAAAATCTTAAAAAGTGAATCTAAGGAACAGCACCTAAATACTGTTCCTAAGTGAGAGAGAGAGAGAGAGAGAGAGAGAGAATATATATATATATATATTACATTATATTAAGAAAATATTTGTGCTTATAAAATATATGGATTTTGAATTATATGTTAATAAACATAAAAGGATAAATTGCAAATTACACCCCTAAAGTTTCGGAGTGTTTGGATTTTACACCATAAAGTTTTAGAATTTGAATTTTACCCCTTGAAGTTTTAGGGTGTTTAATTTTACACCATGACATTTCAAAATTTATATTTTACCCCTAAATTTTAGGGGTGTTTGGATTTACTTCCCAAAGTTTGAAGGTGTTTGGATTTTACATCCTGAAGTTTTAGATTTTACGGGTGTAAAATTCAAACACCCCCAAACTTTAAGGTGTAAAATCCAAATTTGGAAACATTATAGTGTAAAATCCAAACACCCCCAAACTTTATAAGGTAAAATCCAAATTCTAAAAACTTTAGAGTGTAAAATCTAAACACTCTCAAACTTAAGAGATATAATTTGCAATATACCCAACATAAAAATAAATAAATACATATATACATAAATAATAATAACACATATGTGTATGTGTAAGTACATAAATAGCGGTAACTCTAAAAACAATACACAAATATCAATCGCTACTAAAATATTTTGTTCTCCTAACCAAACTAAAACAACATATGATATGAAATTGACTCTCTTAATACCAATTGTAAATCTCCATTACCTTTCATAACTATTAGAGTATGCAACTCAATTAATGTTGTCATTTGATATAATTGAAGATGGTTTAGAATATCCAAATTGTTATGCCTTCACTTGTTTAGAAATTCAAACTCCAAAAAATAAAATATTGTAAACTCACTATCCAAAAATAGAGTTTAAAACAATCATCCTTTGGTCTTTACATTTTAGGGTCATAGTCAATTTGGTCTCTACATTTTTATAGCAATCAATTTAGTCATTGTTATTTTTCAGCTTGCAATCATTTTGGGCCCTACCGTTAAGTCACTAATAGAAAATGCTTACGTGGCAAACGGTTTGTATTGTTAACATGCTTAATATTAAAAAAAAAAATTATATAAGATGTTGACTTGTTTAAATTTCATGGTCACATCAGTACTAAGATGGTAAAAAAGCCACATCATCTTTTAACAATAATTTTCTCTTATTTACCAATTTTTTCTTTTAGCTTTCTGACAATTTCTTTAAAATTTCATTTTATTTTCTAACATTCTTCATTGTTCTTCTCCAAACCCAGATAAGGCCTTTATCTCTCTCAATCTCCTCCTCCTCACCTTAACCACTAGTCAATTGCATTAATATAGGTTACATTATTCCTCATCACCATCGCACCTTCTCACAGATCAACCAGAAAATTGCGACCCTCTGTGGATGGTGACTGGAATATGAGCTGAGCACGGAAGTCGCACAGATTGCGCAGTGGCATCAGATTAGCACAAGCTTGTGACCCACTTAGGTTTTGTGCTTTGAGAGGAGTGGGATAGGATCTACTATGCACTAGGGTATTAGAATCCAGATCTGTAAATTTTTTGGGCAAGTGGGGGATGTGAGTTTTTGGCCACAATGGCAGGAGCGGAGTAACCAACCGAAGAGTGAAGTGGGGGTTAAGCAATTTATGGTAATGGGGTTGGCCTTGTTGGGAAAGGATCTATAAAGCTTGGATTCCATGAAAGATAGCTTCTTGTGCACATGGGTTTTTTCTCTTTTGGACTATTGACTAACGCATTGAAATTTTTTAGCTCAAAGAGTCCAAGCTTTCTCATGGACTCTAAAGTGATATGACACCAAGCTCACATTTTTATAAGATAAAGAAGAGAAATTTGGAGTTCGGTTCACTGAGTAATTTGAGTTGGTACGCTGGAGAAACTTTTGTAGAGGTTTGATTGCTTTCTCAACCAATCATCTCTGTACAAAGAAGAGTATGAGTGCAAGCAATTAATAAGAGAGACGACGACCTTATTTGGGTTTGGAGAAGAACAGTGAAGAATGTGAGGAAATAAAATAAAATTTTAAAAAAATTTTGAGAAAACTAAAATAAATAAATAAAAGAAGGGAAAAAAATGGTAAAAAGAGAATTTATTTTTAAAAGATGTTATGGCTTTTTTTGCCATCTCAATGCTGATATGGCCATAAAATTTAAACAAGTCAACATCTTATTTAATTTTTTAATATTAAGCTTGCCAACAATGCAAACTATTTGTCATGTAGACATTTTCTGTTAGTGACTTAACGGTAAGGACCAAATTGACTATGATTCCAAAATGTAATGACCAAAATAGTGTTTTCGCCAAATTTCATAATTGTAAAACTCTTTTACCAGAAAATTTCAAACTTAGTGAAATAAACTCTTTTTTGTAGTTAATAAACTCTTTTTTAGAATCATCCGTTGTCTAATTGTTTAATCGTCTTTTACTATTCACATTTACTAACTACCGATTGACTAGTTGGCCCATGCCCTAATCCTTACTTAACAAATAACAAATTAAAAACACATTCAAATTCAACTACTCCACTCATAAATTCAATCAAAAGTTTTAATTAATTGTAACTTTATTTGCAATAATAGATTGTTAAGGGGATCATATTCAAGTTTATTTCAATTAGACTTGGACTTAAAAAAGATTTAGAATTAGGGACTCAAGATGTTCAAATTTTTATTTAAGGGGTCAAAAAAAATTATGAAATTACACGCACAAATTCATTGTAATATGTTGTTTTTTTTTTTTTTTGGACTAAAATTGTGTGTGCTTTTTTAGATATATGTCAATGTGTAAATCTTAACTTTTTTTTTTTCTGAAAAATATATAAAAATATTATTTAATAAAACATTAAATACATTTTAATTGCCTTTAGGCATTCGTTAAAAAATTCTTTTCTTTTTCTTTTTTCTTTTTTCTTTTTTCGTTTGACTAGCAATATTCATTTCATTAACTATCTAAACTTGCGCTACTTATCTGTTAGATGAGGAAATTTATGGGTTATGTTTGACAATGAGTCTTTACCAAGTTACTTTAGCACTCATAATTTCTCAAAAATTCTCTAACAAAATGCAGGCTGGGTATCTATCTTGTTTGGATGTGACTTTCATGTTTGTCGTTTTAAAAGTTTTCCAGTTTTGGATTATAGATACTAGAAAAACTAAGGTAGCATTTAATTGACGGGGTTGATGTCAGTCTTGAAAATTACGTATGGGACAACACTTGCAACGTAGTCATGAAGGCTGTGTTGCGTTCCTCTTAGTGGCAATGTGAAACCTTGCCTTGACACAATGTGTTGTCTTTTTTGTTTTTTGTTTTTTTCTTTCTTTGATTTTGTTCCATGACTTGAGGTCATTGAATTCCCTCTCCGGAAATTTTCTATTTTCCTATGTTTTTGCTAATGAAATCAATTCCCGACCCTAGAGGAAAAAACAGAGGAGGAAGAAGAAAGTGAATCCTTGATTACAATGTAATACTCACTAACATTTAAGAAGTTTCTTACATGATTCTTGACAATAATTGGTTAGTTTATCATGTCTATCAATTTATTAATTCATTTTCCTTTTACAAGGTTGTGACTTATATTGATGCTGAAAATGTTAAATTCTGGTTGTGCTCTTTTGTTTCGTCACAAAATATGATTTTTTTTCCCTTGGATTTTATTTGAGTGAGGATGAAAAGGATGGCAAAAAATATGAAGGAAAAGTTGGGGAACATGATCTGAAAGAAATTAAAATTAATTAGAAACGCATGGTGTTTGAATTTGAATTGTACTAAATTACTAATGGCGATTGGTTTTGTTTTTGTCGTGAGAATTCAAATAGTAATAGAGATTTTTAAATTTATCTAAAATTTGGTTTCGCAATGTGTTTTTGGGCGGTGCAATATTTTTTTTCATATAATTCCACTATTAACATCATTTTTTTTGCCCACTAATCACAACATGTCACTTCAATTAGTTGTAGTTAGTTGTGGATTAAGTAAAGATTTTTGTGATTAATTAACTGAATATATATACACTAGTCATTTATTTATTTATTTTTATAATCTATTTATTTATTAATTAATTGTTTGAATGATATGTAATACGTTACTCCTGTACTGATATAATTCTTTTTTTATTATATAGGAAGAGCATGGTCCAGTACATGGGCACATACGTGAGTGAGACTATATGACAAAGAAATATGACAAGTCCCTATCAAAAAAAAAGAAAAAGAAAAAGAAAAAAAGGAAATATGACAAGTCAACAACAATGATCTTGAAACCAATATCTTATTGGGAAAAAAATTTGAGGCAAAGCAATGTTTTGAATCCAGAAAAACTGCAATAATTTTGTTTTTAATAAATTCAATATAATTTTATTCTTCATGTGTTTTTTTTTTAAAATAAAATATTCATGGAAAAGCACTAGTAAAGATCTCTTGCAATTTAACTTTACAAATCACGCTCACAAGCACCTAATTATTAAAGTAAATATTATCCATTTTACATTCAGAAAAGAAATTAAAAAAATTTAAAAAAAAAATGGGTTCGAGTTTCATCCATTCTCATAATTAGCAATTACTAAATGGGTATAAAGGGTGCAAGCATCATCATTCGTAGTCCATAAATCATCATGGAAGCAAGGAAGGAACATAGATTATCCAACTGTCTAAAATAATGCTTAGACAAAATAATTAAAAAAGAAAAAGAATTAAGTATCTGTCTGACTAGTTTCAAAAAAGTCTCCACGTTATTGCATTACAGTTAAATACTTAAAATGTTCCGACTCATCTATGGTTTGACTTATGCACTTTGTTTGTTTTTTAAAAGACCAAAACTCACTTTTTATTATTATCCAAGGCCTGTTCTACCGTCATGCTTTTGTATCCATGACGCCATTAATGGATATGGTCCCCGACCCACCAAAGATTCACGGGGCTCAAATCTCACTTCTTTAATTAAAGTCGCCTAAAGAAAATAACATTTTGATGGAGACAAAATTACAAGAAGATTTAAAAAAAAAAAAAAAAATTTTTCCCTTGGATTTTATTTGAGTGAGGATGAAAAGGATGGCAAAAAATATGAAGGAAAAGTTGGGGAACATGATCTGAAAGAAATTAAAATTAATTAGAAACGCATGGTGTTTGAATTTGAATTGTACTAAATTACTAATGGCGATTGGTTTTGTTTTTGTCGTGAGAATTCAAATAGTAATAGAGATTTTTAAATTTATCTAAAATTTGGTTTCGCAATGTGTTTTTGGGCGGTGCAATATTTTTTTTCATATAATTCCACTATTAACATCATTTTTTTTGCCCACTAATCACAACATGTCACTTCAATTAGTTGTAGTTAGTTGTGGATTAAGTAAAGATTTTTGTGATTAATTAACTGAATATATATACACTAGTCATTTATTTATTTATTTTTATAATCTATTTATTTATTAATTAATTGTTTGAATGATATGTAATACGTTACTCCTGTACTGATATAATTCTTTTTTTATTATATAGGAAGAGCATGGTCTAGTACATGGGCACATACGTGAGTGAGACTATATGACAAAGAAATATGACAAGTCCCTATCAAAAAAAAAGAAAAAGAAAAAGAAAAAAAGGAAATATGACAAGTCAACAACAATGATCTTGAAACCAATATCTTATTGGGAAAAAAATTTGAGGCAAAGCAATGTTTTGAATCCAGAAAAACTGCAATAATTTTGTTTTTAATAAATTCAATATAATTTTATTCTTCATGTGTTTTTTTTTTTTAAATAAAATATTCATGGAAAAGCACTAGTAAAGATCTCTTGCAATTTAACTTTACAAATCACGCTCACAAGCACCTAATTATTAAAGTAAATATTATCCATTTTACATTCAGAAAAGAAATTAAAAAAATTAAAAAAAAAATGGGTTCGAGTTTCATCCATTCTCATAATTAGCAATTACTAAATGGGTATAAAGGGTGCAAGCATCATCATTCGTAGTCCATAAATCATCATGGAGGCAAGGAAGGAACATAGATTATCCAACTGTCTAAAATAATGCTTAGACAAAATAATTAAAAAAGAAAAAGAATTAAGTATCTGTCTGACTAGTTTCAAAAAAGTCTCCACGTTATTGCATTACAGTTAAATACTTAAAATGTTCCGACTCATCTATGGTTTGACTTATGCACTTTGTTTTTTAAAAGACCAAAACTCACTTTTTATTATTATCCAAGGCCTGTTCTACCGTCATGCTTTTGTATCCATGACGTCATTAATGGATATGGTCCCCGACCCACCAAAGATTCACGGGGCTCAAATCTCACTTCTTTAATTAAAGTCGCCTAAAGAAAATAACATTTTGATGGAGACAAAATTACAAGAAGATTTAAAAAAAAAAAAAAAATCAATGTTACAAAGGGAAGAGTAGATTAGGAATTTTTTTTTTTTTTTTAGAGATAATTTGTAGTTATGGAGTTTGCTCCTGATAATTACTTTTTATCATAAGACAAAGACATCAATTAATTTTTTAGTGTAGACGAAGATCGAACCTTAAATCTCTTATTTAAGAATAAAAAACTTTATTAATTGAACTAATTGGAACTCATAAGTTTAATCTACTCAAACTCTCTTTTAAAAAAAAAAAAGTTTGATCTACGTGGTTTACTATAATTGGCATGCTTAAAGTTGCACACTGGTGCATGTAATGCAAACACCACTCATTAATAATGATTTTGTAGTCTTTATGTGGCTATTTGTTAAAGATAAAATATACTACTTGTACTTTGAAAAGGATATTGAAACTTTAAGAAGTTCTATGTATATATAAAAAATAAGTTTAGGTATAGTATTTTAAATTAATGCACCATATTAGGTTTTCTTAATTAAATTCTAATAAATGACCGTATTGAGTAATGAAATACAAAAATATTTTCTTTTTCAAAGAAAATTATTTTCAATACAAAATGTATATATGAGGTTTTTTTTTTTTTTTTAGAAGGATATATATGAGAATTTAATTTAGGAACTTAATATAATGTAACTAAATTTTGTCCATAAACTAAATAAATTATAAATAAAAATAAATAAATAAATAACCTAAACCAAACACACTTGTAACTCACCTTATATTGACTTTTTTTCCCTTAATAAAAATAAAATTAAAATTAAAAAAACCTTACATTTTATTGATTATTGATGCATTTTTTTTATGGTGCCTATATAAGTTTCTTCTAATTAATGAGTGTATATCGTTTGTAAAATATAATAAATAAATAAATAAAAGGAGCGTATATCTTAAAAAAAGAGAAACTTAATTTCATTAATTTGCTAGGTCTGATATAAGTTATGTCATTAATTTTAATAATTGGTTTGTGATCATTAAATTAAATAAATTTCAATGCATGTAGTTGTCGAAGCAAGTTCCATGTAACTTCTTGGATGCCAAGTAAAATTAAGGAAATGCAGTCAAAACTCAAAAGTGATCATTTGAACAAGAAAAGAGAAACCAGAAAACCCCAACGAGAAAGTAAAAGTATTCTCTTACGTTTTTAGTTAGTTGTTAGTAGGCAAGAAATAAAGGTTTGTTTCATTTTCCAAGTAAATGACTACGAATATATATGGTCTTAATCAAAATACGTTGTAGCATTTTCATTCATGGAAAATTTTCAAATTTCAACTTTGAATTTGATCACTTTGAATGGTGCGATATTAGATATTTGTGGCTGTGTTTTTGTTAATAATACAATCAGCATGTTGTCATGAGAGGACTTTCTTCCAAAATCTATACTAGATAAATACATAAGAAAATGAATGAATATATATATATATATATATTATATTTTTTCCCATTAACTAAAATTCTTAACAAAGATTTTGGAAATCATTAAAAAATTTGGAGCACAAAGGGAAATACTATCCTTGGATTTATTTCATTTATTAATGAAAAATCTTTACAAAGTTTTTTTTGTTTGTTTGTTTATTTAGACTGTAAAATAGTTTTCTAATTTTGAGCTTGGAAATGGAATATGAAAATGTTTTCTTTCTTAAGTTTAGACTAATGGGTGCTTGGTTATTAATTACAAGGAAAATGCTTGTAGTTGACTCAATAGAAGAGAAAGACTAAATTCATATGTAGAATTGGGAAACTTGACAGAACCATACCTTTGAAATAAAAACAGAGCAGAATATTCAATGTGTCCAACTTTCATACTTGTGGACCAACATATGTATCATCAGATTTTAGGCCCACCACCATCTCAGCGTGACGCATGCATGTGTCCACCCCGTGTTACACGTTGGATCTACATTCTACACCGCCATGACTCAATTCAAAATGAACAATACCCATCCGCAGTGAGAAATTCTTGTACGAAACCATCTTAAGGGACTTATGTCTCGATGATATGTGAATTTTACAAGTCTCAATGATATGCGCGTTTCACACGAATGAGACTCACATGTCATTAAGATATAAATCTCATAAAACCGTTTTATGAGATACTTTTTCTTGCAATTTAAGTTAAATATAATTTCTTTTTTTTGTTGGTATTTTTTTTTTGAGAAAATTTTTAGTTATTATTATAATTTTTTTTTTTTTTGGAGAAGGATATTTTTTAGTTGGTAGAAGGGGATTAAGTCTAGATCGTCGTTGCAGGAAACAGTACAAAATATTAGTTGATGCAGGCTTTTGCCTTAAAGTATAGTATTATACAGACACTATATATATCATAATTGGCAAAATAGTCAACACTTGATATTTGAGATAATGTTAATTAGGTTTAAAATATTCTAAAATTGATAAACTTAGTCTCTAAACATTTACTCATTTTTCTCTTATATTATGGTGATTAAGATCAAATTAGTCAATTTTGAAATGTCTTAAATCTTGTTGGTATTAGCCTAATCCACTAAGGTGTTGGCTGTATTTTACCCTAATTATTAATCATTCATTAACTTAATTGTAAAAAATAAAAAATAAAAAAGGACAATTTTTTAATGACATTTAGGGTTGGAATCTTATAACTTAAAATTGGGAGCAGTAAAATAATGGGCATCATCACCATCATTTTTGTTATCCAAATTCCAACAAACACAATTTGTTGAGGCACTGTGACTCAAGTAAAAGGGCAGGGGGATCACAATTAGCCAAGTTAAGAAAAGTTTTTTGGAAAAAGAATTTTTTTGAAGTGCACAAATCACATTTGTTGTTGCTATCATTGTTTATTAGTTTGTGTAGTAAAATTTATAAAAGCTTTAATATTTTCTTAATTTTTTTACAATTTATTGACCTGACAAGTTGTGATTGGTAGGAACATAAAACAATGTCATCATTGCCTTTTCTTTTGCCAATAATATTGTATGACTTCAGTAGATTGTGAAAAGGTGTGTTAAATAGATTGTGTTAAGTTAAGCTAAAGGCAATTTTCCCCCCTAAATTTTTGCTTAAGATGGTAAGTTGTAAATGATATATCATAATTTTCACATAAACCTATCGCTAATATCACTTTTATTATGCACCAATTATAATATTTTACTTCAATTGTTGAAAATTTGTGTCTATGACTATATATATGTAGGGCAAAGCTTGGATTTAGTGTCTAGTTACACTAGATCCGTTACGATGGTCACTCCACACACCCTTGGTGCGATGGTCACTCCACAAGTATAAGTGTTTGTGAGGTGTGGAGGGTAAGGGTCAAGTTTTATACTTGTGGGGTGTGGGGGGCAAGGGTCAAGGTTCAAGTCTTCAAAAAGAAACTTCATAGACATATACACTTAGATTATACTAGAGTAAAATTATATCTTGTATAAAATAAAAAAATAAAAAATAAATAAAAAAGTCTAATGCATTGGATGCACTAAACCCAAGCCAAGCCTATATATGAATGATCTAAGGACAACGGTTAAGATACATTTAATATTTTATTGAATAATGTTTTAATATTTTAAAAAAAAAAGTAAAGTGAAACCATACACATCTATATATATATATATATAATCAACACTAAGAGAAAATTTAATTAAATTCCTAATTAGATATCAATTGTGGGCTAATTTTGTGCCATGTGTCCACTAAATTTTTTTAATATTTGTGTCGAGTGAGTTAATTATTGCAAAATACTAAGAGTTCAATATTAATAAAATATACCAATAAAAAATAAATTATATTATCTACTCAACAAAAATAACCACAATTTCTACCTTATTAAAAACTAGAATAGAAATGATTATAAGTAGTATTAAATTTAAGCAAGAATTTTAATAAGTCAATCAATTATGTATAATTTTATAATTAAAAAAAATATGTTTATTTTTAAATGCATTCATTCATATGTTACATGCTTTTTTTTTTTTTTAAACACGTATAAGCCAATGAATCAATAACTTGTGTATTTTATTTTTTGAAAAGTATATATTACAAATTTTCAAGTCATAATTGAGCATTTGTTAATCTTTTAACATGTGTTGTCACTTGTTAATAATACCCCACACACACACAAAAAAAAAGTATTATCAGCTGACACGTGCCATCAAGTAACGGCTAGGATACACGATCCGCAGGCTACCTCAACACAACGCTATGCTGACGTTATGCACAGGAATATATTCAAAAAGTCCCAGAGCACAAGCAATTACCTTTGCTTTGGCCGCCAACATTTCCCTTTGACCTTCCAAAGCCAAATTGAACTCTCTCTCTCTCTCTCTCTCTCACTTCCTATATATAGCATCAAATGCCTTACTTTGATACACACATTTGGAGAAAATTTACATTTTTTTGAAAGTTGACGCATAAGAGAAAAAAAATGCATGACCAGAAAGAAAGTTGTAATCTTCTCAAAGAACCTCGTCTTGTGGTGAGGAAATTCTTAGCCAGACCCAACATGAGGGACTTGGGGCCATTGTTAGAAGGAGCATAGGAAGGTAAGAGAGTGATAATTAAATGGTGTTCTTTTCACTTAAAGGAATGAACTTTTGGATGAATTTGAAGGTTTGGATTAATGGGTGTTTTGGTTTTTTTTTTTTTTTTTCTTTTTGCAGGTTTGAGCTGAAATACTTTGATCCTTTTCTTGTCCTTGATGAATTCTCAGGTGAGCCGTCTCTGCTTTCCTCTGTTGCTTCATGAAAACGTGTTGGGTCTCTATACATGTGGTTTCGTTTTTCTTATGAGTTAGTTGTTGAATTTTGCAGTTACTGCTCCAGCTGGATTTCCTGATCATCCACATAGAGGTTTGATTATTGACCTTTAGTCTCGTTGAAAACATTTAAAATCCAACTGTTGAGAATTGGGATAAACATAAGATGATTCTAATTTTTTATTTTTCTTTTTTCTTCTTTGCAGGGTTTGAGACAGTGACCTACATGTTGCAGGTATTTTTCAATTGGCCATTGCAGCTCATGGCCTTTCTTTTCCTGTGTGTATGCAAACTTTTTGGTCAAGCAAACTAAAAATAATCACTACTTCAATTTACATATATGGTCAATAGAAAAGAAATACATAAACAGCCTCAGCATACTTGATATTTGTCTATTATGGTTATAATTAACATGAAAATGTCATATTCCACGTTTAAAATGATTGGGGGACACACAGTAGTCATTTTAATAATGAGATAGAGAAAGACGAAGATATGCGTGTTTCTGACTACCATAGATGTCGATTTATTAATAATTATATTATTTATTAATCTCAATTTATCCAAGATATTTTCTCCACTAAAAATATTATATATAGTTGATTGGTCAATATCTTGAGTTTATAAGCTGAATAGATACCACCACTCACAACTCGTTGCGTAACAAGTTGTGATAAAAGTTGTATAAGTTTTTGCCGTTCAATCATTTTTTGAATAAAAATGACATTTTAAGTTAACAACCCTTGGATCCAATAGTATCAACTTTTAAATTTCAAGTGATTCTTAAATATTTTCGAAGTACAGAGAATTATACTCTCTGTTCTCACATTTATTATGAACTTCACCATAAATATGAGAATAATGAGCATAACTTTTTCATGCTCCGAAAATACTTAATAATTTTTTTTTTTTAAGTTTCAACTATCAACTTCTTGTTAATAATGGAATTTCCAAGGTAACATTTAGATTTACATTGTTGGCATTTGTCAGCTGTCTTGCATTATATTTTTTTTTTATTGGTCAGGCAGTCAGACCCTAGGCATGCAGGTCACTATGCTACAACTGTCCAAGGTTGACATGACCTTCCAGGCACCAGGTGGTTGCCAGGAAAGGTCTTGAAGACAAAATAACCTTACACTTTGGCTTAATACGGTCAATAATCTAATCACAGTAAATTTCAAGACATTTTTCACATTTGTTAACACACTTTGATTGAGTTACAGTAAAAATAGTGTTATTGACGATTTCAGTGAAAGTGATGTTGCTTGTGAAAAAGCGAAATTTATCGTTGAAATATGACCTATTGTACTTGCTTTCATTGATTGGGTTCCTATTTGAACTTTTTAGAGGTGAGTTGCAATTACTTTAAGTTGAAGGCAATTCAATTGTTTGTGTCATCAGGGATCACTCACACATGAAGATTTTGAGGGGCACAAAGGGACAATAGGAGCCGGTGACTTGCAATGGATGACTGCAGGAAGAGGTATTGTTCACTCAGAAATGCCTGCCGCCCAGGGAACCCAAAAGGGCCTACAGTTGTGGATCAACCTATCCTCCAAGCATAAAATGTAAGTACACCACTCACTAAAGGTTAGCCTAACCATAGAGATAGATATGAGTATGATATACATTTTATGTCACTATATGGTTATTTTTTAACCCAGAATATTATAGGACATAGTCCCCCCACACCCCCCCAAAAAAAAAAAAAACAAAAAGACAAAACAAAACAGAATATTATGACAGGTCTATCCACTCAATGAAATAGTCAAATAAGTTTCAAACTTTTCTAGTGAGAATATGCAACTTTCCTATCCTGATTCCTACTACTACGATGATTCGTCATCATTGAACCTTTTCCAAAGGTGCTTTTGAAATGCACCATAGGGTGTGTATGCATACCAGCCAAAAATGGTCAGCCTAAACAACTGCCGTTATGGTCATATCCCATGGTGGATAAGTTAATTTCTGTCATGATACTAGCACCTGCTAGCTTTGAACTTCTAGAAAAATTTGAATAACTCTCGTGGGTTAGTGACAGTGATCAAATACTAAAATTTTGAGAGTATTTTGTATGCCAGTCAAAGGCAAGACTCTGGCATGATTTTGCTTAGAAATTGCAACACAAGTACAATAAGCTAGCAAATTCCAAAACTTCATCTAATTGAGTTGTAATTTTGTTTGATCACAGGATTGAACCAAGGTATCAAGAAATTATGAGCAAGGATGTTGCTGAAGCCATCAAAGATGGGATTAAGGTTAGAGTTATAGCCGGCGAGGCCTTGGGAACTAAATCACCTATCTACACTAGGACCCCAACTATGTACTTGGACTTCACTCTCAAACCAGGAGCTCACCTTCAACAACCGATACCAATATCATGGAATGCCTTTATCTATGTCTTGGAAGGTGAAGGTATCTTTGGCAATACAAAATCTTCACCCACCGCAGCTCACCACCTTCTTCTGCTAGGAACTGGGGATGGCTTGGAAGTATGGAACAAGTCCTCCAAACCTCTCAGATTCATTCTAGTTGGGGGTGAACCATTAGGTGAGCCACTAATGCAGTTTGGACCCTTTGTGATGAACACACAAGAAGAGATTGACCAAACCATTGATGATTTTGAGAATTACGTTAATGGATTTGAGAAAGCCAGGCATTGGAAATCAGAAAGCGGCCTTAGTCTTGATTATTAGCTATTGTTTTATTTGGAATTTAATTGTTGATGTCAAAAGCAGGAAATTAATAAAATGCTGTTTCTCAAAATTATTTTGTTCATCAAAATTTATGATTTATGAACCACCTTAAATTTGTTGTATTCATTTCCGTAACATCAACTCCATTTGATCATGCAGTATGTCTTATTTTTAGCTCTTGTTTAATTTAGAATTGACTTGTTGATTACAAAAGTGGGAAATTAATAATTTTGTTTCTCAAAATTTTGTACATCAAAATTTAGTTTTAGAAAATGAACCAACATTAATTTGATGAACTCATTTTCTTAACATCAACTCCATTAGATCATACACCATGTTTTTGACCTTTTTCTGGGGTTCTTTGCAAATCTGGAATTACAATTGAAAGCTGAACATAATAATTTGATCCTGGATATTGAAGGAGATCTGGTTAGCCATCAAGTTAATGGTATCACTGCCGTACATGTCCTCTTTGAATAGCGTTCCTTCTAAAACTTATATACCCTTATGAAATAATGGATAACCGGTCACGTTATTATATATTCTCTAAAGTTTGGATTATCCAAAAATATTAAATAAATATATTCATTTCTACATAGGAACTCAGCCAACTTCTAGTATACATATTAAACATTTAAACACAAGAACAGGAGGGTCACTTTCTTTTCTTTTTTTCTTTCCTTTTTTTTTGGTAATAAGGTAAGGAGGAGGGTCAAACTTGTCAACATGGGCACCCTGTTTCTGGAGTAGTTCTAGTACCATATATATTAAACATTTAAACACAAGAACAGGAGGGTCACTTTCTTTTCTTTTTTTCTTTCCTTTTTTTTTGGTAATAAGGTAAGGAGGAGGGTCAAACTTGTCAACATGGGCACCCTGATTCTGGAGTAGTTCTAATACCATATAAAATAGCACAACTTTTATTATAACTATCCTATATGTCAAATTATGACTGGCTATATATCACTTTCATATGAACCTACCACTTTTTCTCCACCACTCATAATACGCCATGTTGATAGTTATAGCACAATCTACCATGTGGATAGTTATGATAAATGTAACTCGGCCATTCGTGTTTGAAATTGATACAGTACGAGGGTCTTACCAAAATATAAAAAATAATAATAATAAAATTAAAAAAAATTAAAAAATAAATGATACAAGGGTGTTCAGGGCCAATTTTTAACAACCCAAACTCAAAAGGGCCCAGCAATAAACAAAGCACACGTCTTTGGTCCGCTTACAAATAAAGGCCAAATCTTCAACACTAGATGAAATAAGCTTTACTAAATTTCTAGCCCAGCCCAAAAATAAACCCGGATTGGGGCTACTCCTTGAGTAGGTTCCGAACCTGTGATATTAATCCTCATCTTTTCCCAATGTGGTAAACCCATGAGAAAATTTGGGAATTTTGGTTTGTTTTATAAGAGGCTTTTTTTTTTTTAATCTATTTTTACACTCGATGAGCAATTTTGAAAATATGCTCGGAGCATTTACAAGAACTATATGTATTGGTACATGAATAGTGCATTGTGCATTAGCTAGACATGGGCATTACTTGGGTTTATTGTTTCATCATTCATGCACTGAACCAGATACGATATAACTACATGTTTTTTTATTTATCACATATCCATTTTGTATTGGGTCCAATGCACAAATCACATTAAACTCAAGCCTTACCAGCCAAATAGAAGCAAACAACTGGACAAAATCATGCAATTGACAACTAACACCATAATAAATATTAGCCCACTCACCATTAATATTGATGGTCATGAACTTTTAAAAGACATCAATCCCTTTGAATAAAGTTTCTCTCCAAATTAGTTTGAAGAGAAACTTTACAAATTCCTCATATATTTTATATTGAGAGTGAATTATGAAAGATCAATTGCTATGTCGTCAAACAAATTTTAAAATTTCAAATTTTTGTGATCTAAAATTATGTATAAAAAATAAGTTTATTAATCGAATAGTAAATAACATCCGATCTGAATAAAATTTGATATGCATGATAAGAATATAAGGAATATGAAATTCAACAGTTAAATTTTTAATATTCAAAAAAAGAAAAAGATATATTATAAGTTTGAAGAATTTCTCTCGAAATTAATTTGGAGATAAACTTTATTAAATCACTTTATAACAACAAATTGAATGGAATTAAGCTACTGAATTGCCTTGATAAAATCATGGAAACCCTATCTACCACCCTCGCACATGGTAAAGCTAATATCCATTGACCAAAATCAATTTCCATTTTAACTGTAGCTTTTTTTGAATAATTTTTTGTTAGAGGCTAATTACCCTTTAAAATAATTCTTTGGAATCCCGACTCTGTCAAAGAAGCCACTCTTTCACTATTTCTATTTTTCTATTATTTTAGCCACCATGGGAAGGAGTATCGAGATCTTCGATAAGGTGGGGGAACTGGCAAGCAAAGTAGTTTGTGCTCTAATACTTTCCTGTTACTTTTTTCCTGTTTTATTCCATTTGCCAGGCTTCAATACTTTCCTGTTTGCTACTCGTTATTCTCAATGCAACAAGATTCGTGGTTTTTTCCCTTTTCTTCTTTCGTAAGCTCTCCCTACTTTTGTTTATTTCTCTTTGCTCATTTGTTTTTATACTTTTATTCGCTTTCTAAATTTCTATTTTATAATTTTCATAAATATCTATTATATTCTCTTTTTTACAAAATGCAATTCATTTATTTTACCTATTAATGTTTTTTTAAAAGAGTTTTAATATATGGTATCTGCTCTTGATTAATAGCTTTTTATTATTAGACCAAGACACCAATCAGTTTTTAGTGTAGTTGGAGATTGAATCTCAAATTTCTTATTCAACCATCAAAGATTTTACAAAAAAAAAAAAAAAAGAAGATTTTACCAATTGAGCTTATTAAGGCTGAGTTTGTTTTGGTGTAAAACCATTTCAGGAAATGGTTTTCCGTAAATGCGGGTATTTGGTTGCGCATGGAAAATAAAATTTCTGGAAATGCTTTTCAGTTGACCGTGTGACCAAGTGTAAATTCATTTCCCTTTTTATTTTACCTTCAAATCCCATTTTTTGGAAAACAGAGAGAGAGTGAGTGAGACTGAGATCGCGCTCGCGTGCAAAGAGAGAGAGAGAGAGGAACAAGAGAGAGCCCATCACCGACGACCCACGAGCTGTCGACTTTGTCGGCGAGCCAGAGCCTTTGTGCCACGAACCCACGAACCAATCTTCGACTTCGCCGGTGAACCCAGAGCCCAGATCACGCCGCGAACCTTTGACCCACCGATCATCTACCCATGAACCTAGAGCCCAAAGCCTTCGACCCACTGATCTTCGACCCACGAGCCTTCGACTTCACCGACGACCCAGAGCCTTCTACTTCGCCGGAAACCCATGAACCGATCTCTCTTTCTCTCTGTGATTTTGATTTCTGTGTGATTTTGATTTTGGTTGTTGTTGTTGTGGTGGTGTGGGTGGTGGTGTTTTAGTGGTTTTCTTGTTGTGTGGTGGTGGGTTTTTCTTGCTTGTTGTCAATTGTAGCTTTTGATTGTCGGAGTTTGCTGCCGTGGGTTGAATTGGAGTTTCGTTGGTGTGTGGTGTGGTTTCGATGGTGGGTATAAATTTCGATGGTTATAAGTTGTTGTTGGTGGTTGCAAGTGATGGATATTTGGTTATGATTTGTTTTGTGGATTGGGATTTGGTTGTAATTTTGAAATTTTCTGTAATAAAATTTGTTTGGATGCTGAAAAAATAGCTGAGAAAATGTGAAAAATTTGTAGGAAAATAGTATTTTCAGAATAGAACCAAACACATGAAAATATTTTCTACAACAATTTTCATAATGCAACCAAACACTTGAAAATATTTTTCTTTCCAAAAAATAGCATTTCTGGAAAATATTTTACGGGAACTAAACACAGCCTAAAACTCACTATTAATGTCATTTTGTTTCTCGATTTTAGTGTAAATAGAAGACGTTCTTCAACGCTTCAATACTATAATCTAAGCCTATATAAATTTTTTAAAATATAATTTGAGCTCTTTCTAAGTGTGCGTTTGGCTCCAAATTAAAAAAATTAGTTTATTTTACTATTCAGGTTATTTTTTCTACTATTTATAGGTCTCATTGCACCTTTTTGTACTATTCATGGATCTCACTGTACTATTTTAGCTAACTTTTACATTTATTTACAGTACATTCATTAAAAAAATTTCAATTTCAACAAAATAAGCGAATCCTAAACAGAACTTAAATATATTAAAAAATAAATAAAATAAGATAAAAAATGTCCAAAAACTCGTGGGCAACACGATACCAATCAATGTCTCCTTTTCATCTCCCATACACAAAAAATAAGTCAATAACTTTACCATTTCTCTCAATTAATTTGTCCCTTCCCCAACTCTCCAACCCTGCCAAAGAGTCCAAAAACACAAACACACATAAAAACCCCCCAAAAACAATCCCAAAAAAAAAAAAATATGTTGAGCAAGAGAAACGTATTGCTTCTGAAGATCGTTCTATTCCTCTTCGCCTTAAACTTCCTCACTCTCTTCCTCTACTTCACTTCCCACTCCAAACAATCACCTCTTCCCTCTTCCCAAACTCTCCCCAATTCCCACTCTAACCACCTTTTCAACGGTCACAACGACCGTTTTCTCAAACCCTGGCCAATCCTCCCATCTTACCTCCCCTGGTCCCACGGCTCCCCTCCGCCGTCGCGCTCCTGCGAGGCCTATTTCGGCAACGGCTTTTCCGACCGCCAGGATCTCCTCACCCCGGGGAATCAAGGCGCCGATGGGTGGTTCAGGTGCTTCCACAGCGACACGCTGCGGAGCTCCGTCTGCGAGGGCGGGCGGATCCGGATGGATCCGGGTCGGGTCAGGATGTCGAAGGGGGGCGAGAGGCTGGAGGACGTGATTGGGAGGAAGGAGGAGGAGGAATTGCCGAAGTTCGAAGACGGCGCGTTTGAGGTCGACGGTGGGCCCGGGTTGCGTGGCGTGCCGCGTAGGCTCGCCGGCGATGAGGTCCTCGATCGGTACGTGCCTCGTAATGGGATTGCAATGCACACCATGAGAGGTCTACTCGAGTCCGCCCAGGTCGTCGGGTCGACCCATTTCGACTGCCCAGAGGTTCGTTATTTAATTATTTATTTATTTTAAATTAATTATGGATCATTCGCATTAGATTTTAATTTAATTAGCAAATTTTAGTTGCTTATTCTGTTTAATTAATCTTGCGTTCTAGTTGTGGATTTTGAATAATTTTTGTTTAAACATAATTAGTAATAGCAAGTGCAACTTGATTGTTAAAAAATTATGAATTTAATCACCTAACTTAATTAATTTGAACACTGGTGTGGGCCTAAACTCTCCATTAATAAGCAGAGAGCCCAACATGTGGGATTTTTAACAATTTAAATGGAAGTGAAGTGGGGATGGAGATCGAATTCAGAAACTCCTGCTTTGAAACCATGATAAATTACTGGTCGTCGTTTAAGCTATTGGAAAATGGTGAATTTATTCGCTTAACTATAAGTCCAACAAATATCCATATGGAGCGCTGATGCTGGGAATAGGAAATAACAGTAAGATCTAGATGATCATCTTGCAAGAGAGCTCAAGGCCTATTTGACGGTAAAGGCATGTTGATACTTCAAATTAACTTGAATCTCCTGTACCAACACCAACCTCTGTCAGCCTTGTTCCTATAAAGAACAAGATTGTGAGAACGTTCTCCATTGCTTTAAATAAAGGAGATCGCTAACAATCCGAAGGTTGTTCCCAAGCTTCTTTTTTTTTTTTTTTTGATAGGAAAGTACACGATGTTCATGATGATGAACAAGAAGAAAAAAAGAGCAAACAACACAACAAAAAAAGGGTAATCTAAGAAACTAGGCTAAGGGAAGACATAAACTCAAAGAGAGAAGAACAATCAGTAAAACCCCAACAACGAGACCACTCCAATAGACTGCAATGGCTTAAAACCTTTAACTCATCCAACGTCTTCTCCTTGTCCTCAAAAGAACGATGATTTCATTCCAACCACACAATCCACATTACGCACCCTGGAACCAAATTCCAAATGTCTGAATTATGCTTCTCAAGCCACTAATGCCAACAAGATAACAAATCCACCACCGATCCTGGCATAACCTAATGAATACCAAAAGCTTGAAGAATAAAAGTTCATAGGGAATGAGTAACAGGACAATGAAGAAGAAGGTGGTCTGCCATTTCCCCATCACGGCAACACATACAACACCAATTAACCAACAAGATAACAAATCCACCACCGATCCTGGCATAACCCAATGAATACCAAAAGCTTGAAGCATAAAAGTTCATAGGGAATGAGTAACAGGACAATGAAGAAGAAGGTGGTCTGCCATCTCCCCATCATGGCAACACAAGCCACTAATGCCAACAAGATAACAAATCCACCACCGATCCTGGCATAACCTAATGAATACCAAAAGCTTGAAGAATAAAAGTTCATAGGGAATGAGTAACAGGACAATGAAGAAGAAGGTGGTCTGCCATTTCCCCATCACGGCAACACATACAACACCAATTAACCAACAAGATAACAAATCCACCACCGATCCTGGCATAACCCAATGAATACCAAAAGCTTGAAGCATAAAAGTTCATAGGGAATGAGTAACAGGACAATGAAGAAGAAGGTGGTCTGCCATCTCCCCATCATGGCAACACATACAACACCAATTAACCAAAGGGTGACCCTTAAGCATTAGATTATCCAAAGTGAGGATCTGACCATGAGCAGCTATCCACAAAAAGACCGCCATGTGCTTAGGAATCTTTGGTTTCCAAACCCCCTTCCAAGGAAACAAAGAATTTGAAGCACCCCGAATTGCATGATAGTAAGACCAGGTGTCAAACTTACCATCACCTTTTAGCCGCTAGCAAAGAGTATCTCTCCTATCACCCCGAGGAATATGAGTTTGGATAAGCTGAAATAGAGAATAAGATGCAGCCAACTCCCAATCTTCAAAAGCTCTATAAAATCTTAAATTCCACACTCTAACTGTACCCCATTCTGGAATCCACAGAACCTCAAAGATGCAAGCATCCTTGACCGTTGAACACACATAGAGCTCAAGATAGAGATCTTTTAGAGTATTATCACCAATCCACCTATCATGTCAAAAATAGATACGAGTGCCTTCACCCACTACAAAGGACATATGCTTAGAAAAGCTCTCCCACCCTTCATTAATGCTTCTCCATGGGCCACACCCATGAGTCCTCCTGCAAACTTTAGTACTCCACCCCTCTTGACCCTCACTATATTTTGTGGAGATAACTCTCTACCAGAGATGGGTAACTTCATGACCATATCTCCACAGCCATTTCCCTAATAAAACTTGATTAAATGACACCACACTTCTCAACCTCAAACCGCCCATCTCAATGGGTAAACACACATTTTCCCAAGCCACCAAAGGATACTTGAAATTCCCCTTAGAAGACCCCCACAGAAAATCCCTCTGAATTCTTTCCAATCTAGCAGCCGCAACTTTAGGAATAGTAAAAAGAGATAAAAAGTATGTTGGAAGACTTGAAAGGATACTCTTTATTAACATGAGCCTACCACCCTTAGATAAATAGAGACGCTTCCACCCATATAGTTTCTTCTCCATTTTCTCCAAAATAGGATTCCAAATTGAAGCTATCTTAAAAGAAGTTCCCAACAACATCCCCAAATATTTCATAGGCAAACTGCTCACTCTACAATGAAGAATATTAGCCAATGCATCTAGATTATTCACCTCCCCAACAGGGACAGTCTCATTTTTCCTGACACCTTCAAAACTGTAAAAGCTTGAAAACAAGACAACACCAACCTTATGGACAGCAATTGTTCCCCAGAGGCATCAAAAAATATGATAGTTTCATCAGCAAATAACATATGGGAAATATGCACACCAACAGAGTTCATAGCTCCCACATGAAAATCCCGAATAAGATTATACTCCTCAATCTTCTTCAAGAGTCTACTTAAAACCTCCATTATCAAAAGAAACAAAAGCGGGGATAGTGGATCCCCTTGTCTCAACCCATGAGAGCTTCCAAAAAACCTTCAAGGGATCCATTTACCAGGATTGAAAAACGGACAGAAGTAACACAAGCCTTAATCCACCCCCTCCATTTCAACCCAAAACCCATCCAGCCCAATAAATAAAACAAAGCCTCCCAATTCACATGGTCATAAGCCTTTTCAATATCAAGCTTGCAGACCACGCCTAGTATATTGCTCTTCAACCTGCTATCCAGACATTCATTTGCATGAGCACTGAATCCAGAATCTGTCTTCCGCCAACAAACGAATTTTGAGTCTCAGAGATGAGATTATCCAAAACCACCCTCATCCTATTAGCCAACACCTTGGACAATAGCTTGTACACACTACCCATCAAACTGATGGGGCGAAAGTCCTTAATGTTAACGGCATTACCCTTCTTAGGAATTAAAGTGAGAAACGAAGCATTCTTAGACCGTTCAAACACAGAGTGCCGATGAAAGTAAACAAAAAAATCCATGACATTCTTTTCCACCACACTTCAATATTTGTGAAAAAAAGCCATGGTGAAACCATCTGGACCAGGGGCTTTATCACCCTCCATCTCCCTTAATACCTGGAAGACTTCCTCCCTCGTGAACTCCTTCTCTAAAGATAACCGCTCATCCTCTTCAATGCAAGCAAAATCTAACCCATCCATAGTAGGGCGCCCCACCTCAGTTTCCTTATACAGCCCTTGATAGAAGAGAACTAACTGAGAGCGTACTTCGGACTCATTCTCAAAAAGAACACCATCTACCTCAATCTGTTTTATTTGATTAGAATTTCTATGAGAATTTGCTAATCTATTGAAGAACCGAGTATTATTATTGCCCTTCTTCACATACAAGGCCCGAGACTTTTGCCTCCAAGAAATCTCCTCAAGAGAAGCCAACTGTTCTACGCCTCCTTTGAGTTGAAGGCGATGAATCAGTTCCTCGTTTGAAAGACCCACCAACTCCTCTCTTGCATCTAAACCCATCAGCTCAGTCAGCAAGTTCTTTCTAAAAGCCAAATCACCTGGACAGTCTAACAAATAATGATAACATTATAATCAACAACCCCGCCCGGGGGTGGGGGGTGGTAAAAAAGAAGTTTTTAGTGACAGAAGTATGCAGCAGGAAACAAAGTAAACAGTTTAACATGAAGATGAAGGCGGTTACGAAAGCAGTTATGAAGACAAGATACAGATATGACTACAGGGATGTGTCATGAGAAGAACATGATACAATCACATCAAGGTTATTTTGATCCTCTAGAGTTATTAGGTTAACTCTACTGTAAAATTCCTATAATCCTATTCTCTTATTTTGGAATGAATGGATAAGAAATTATATGGACACAACTTTTGTGCCACGACTCTTGCCGCAGCCCTGAGATGTGTCATGTGTGACTATGAATGATGGAGAAAAAGTACTGAGTCTATGTGAAAGTGATGGTTCATCAATCATAGTTGCACATATCATCAAGTTTTGGCAAACATTGTGGCAAAGTATGCGGTTGCAGAAGAACTGTTAGATCTTACCATATCACCAAAATTTTTTGGGGTCAGGTGTTGAAATTTGAAACTGTTGGATTCAATGCCGCTATTCTTTAATTAAAATTAATGATTGATTTTTTTCCCCTGATTAATTGTGGTTGATTTAATGCATTATGGAATGAAGAACCAGTCTTACAAAAACATGGAAGTTAAAAGACTCGGATTAACTATGCCATAAAAACTAGGGATGATATAATGCATATAACATAAATGAAACTAATTCAGCTGGACTAGAATTATGGTTTTTTGTGTTGTTGTCATTATCATTATCATCATGTATCAAAAAAAAAAAAAAAAATCATCATCATCACTATCACTATCTCAAATTTTCTGTGTGTTTCTAAATGAAAGGCTTTACTTGCAGTGGGTTGAGGAGCCGACGCTGCTGGTGACACGCTTTGAGTATGCAAACCTTTTCCACACTATTACCGATTGGTACAGTGCATATGTATCTTCAAGAGTTACTGGATTGCCTAATCGACCTAATGTGGTTTTTGTGGATGGCCATTGTATGGTATGTAGGCTCTGCATTTTGTTTATAGGAGACTGGTTTCATGCTTGTTGTTTAAGTGCATGTGATAATATTAATATGATTACTTGGTTCTACTGCTGTCAAGCCGACGCTGCTGGTGACACGCTTTGAGTATGCAAACCTTTTCCACACTATTACCGATTGGTACAGTGCATATGTATCTTCAAGAGTTACTGGATTGCCTAATCGACCTAATGTGGTTTTTGTGGATGGCCATTGTATGGTATGTAGGCTCTGCATTTTGTTTATAGGAGACTGGTTTCATGCTTGTTGTTTAAGTGCATGTGATAATATTAATATGATTACTTGGTTCTACTGCTGTCATTTTGTGACTTGTTGAGTAAGCAATGGGGTGGATAATAATGAGAAGCAAAACCGGAGCTTAAGTTTTCATGTTGTGAAAATAGGACTAGGGGGACTTTAGGAGAAGCAAAGATAAAGGTTCTGGACCAATCAGAGGGGTATAGAGTTTACCTCATTGATTTTTTTATGTAGAAACCTTTTATGGGATGGTAGTTTTTGTAAGATATTAACCTAGTATGAAAATCCTCTAATCCTATGAAGACATATAGGGTTCAAATCCCCTCTCCTCCAACTATTTAATTATAAAAATACTAAAAAATAGAAACCAATCCTATCCTAAAACATAGGAATCAATCTGAATACAAGCAAATAACAATACTAATCTGAATCAATCAGATAAAGATCAATCACTAAGCCTAAATTTAAATACTTCTAATTCAAATAACAATATATTCAGCACATCATTCCGGGTCATAACATTTGAATCTCATTTTGCATGTGCTCTTCTATCTGTTTCTGTGTATTTGTTCCCAAGTTTCTTCTGCTTATCTTTCTGCTAATGAAATGGACTACTAGCTAATGTTTAGTTATCTTAGTAACACTTTCTATTCCTTTGGTGGAAATTTTTCAGGCACCCATGGAAGAAACATGGAAGGCATTGTTTTCTGGCATTCGATATGCTAAAAACTTCAGTGGTCCAGTTTGTTTTCGTCATGCTATTCTCGCACCTTTGGGTTATGAGACTGCACTATTTAAGGGACTTTCTGAAGAAATAAATTGTAATGGAGCATCTGCAAAGGATCTGTGGCAAAAACCTGATGACCAGAAAACTGCTCGATTATCTGAATTTGGGGAAATGATTAGAGCTTCTTTTGGGTTTCATTTAAATAGACACCGTGTTGAAAAGTCAGTTTCAGGCTATAATGTCCTCTTTGTTCGGCGTGAAGATTATTTAGCTCATCCTCGTCATGGTGGTAAGGTTGAATCGAGGCTTAGCAATGAACAAGAAGTGTTTGATTCGTTAAATAACTGGGCATCTAATCATCATGTGTGCAAAGTAAACCTTGTCAATGGATTGTTTGCACACATGTCCATGAAGGAGCAAGTACGAGCTATTCAAGATGCTTCAGTTATTATTGGCGCTCATGGTGCTGGTCTAACTCACATAGTATCTGCATTGCCAAAAACTGTCATCCTGGAGATTATTAGTAGTTACTACAGACGGCCACATTTTGCCTTGATAGCCCGGTGGAAAGGGTTGGAATATCATGCAATTAATCTTGATGGATCACATGCCAATCCAAAAATTGTTATTGACAATCTTCGCAGCATAATGAGGAGCCTGGGATGCTGAAAAGTTTGGTTTTGGCTGAATTTGATTCATCTTGTTGCCTAGAAGTAGGAAGTGATAAGGAATATTGTCTGCATCCAGTGTCAGTCCATATACCGTCATTCATCTTTTCCACAGAATGAGCATGACTAGCTTCTGCCACTGTTAGAAGATTACGGTAGGAATCTTATAGTGATGAGATAGATACTGGAAGTTACCTTCGAATGTTAGATGTGGTTTGTAGTCGACGCAAAAGGGGCTGCTTCAGAGATCTTTTGAGAAGAGAAGATTGTTTGGCCTTAATTTGTAAAGCCTATGGGTGGTTTTTTCCCGCCCTGCAGTTTAGTGGTCCATTATCATTGAGAGGTAGATGGATTATACACTGCAGGTCTTGTATGTTATTGACATATTGTGACACCCATAATTCTTGTTTGGTCAATTTAACCAAACCTTTCGGAAAGCAGCTGATAGGAGTCATAACTATTTGCTTGTATACTGATTCATTGTTACTGACAAGAATGTCTTTTTCTGCGACAAATTAATGCAGTGAACAATTTTATTTGGAATTCTTTGAAACATAAATAATGATTTCTTGCTGTGATGTCTTTAGCATGATGTATCCTTGTGTACTTGTAATATATATGATACTGTGAACAGTCTTTTTCTTTTAATTTTTAAGTAGAATATACTGAACTATGGGCCTGTTTGGATATAGCTGAAAACTGAAACTGAAAACTGAAAAATACTGTAGTAAAATAATTTTTAAATGTGTGAATAGTATCGTGGGACTTATTTTTAATGAAAAAGTTGTTAAAAAGTGAAAATTGTGGGTCTGTGAACAATAAAAATTGTGGAAAAGTCACATGTTGTGGCTACTGTTCAATGAACAGTAGCCGCAACAGTATTACTACAGTAACACTGTCTCTAAAAACTGGGGACGCGTGAAAAAAAAAAAAAAAAAAGTGCAACGCGGGACGCAAACGCTGAGGCCAAACGGTCTCATAAGGCCTAAAGAGAGGAAAAAAAAAAATAGATAAAGGTTCTGGACCAATCAGAGGGGTATAGAGTTTACCTCATTGATTTTTTTATGTAGAAACCTTTTATGGGATGGTAGTTTTTGTAAGATATTAACCTAGTATGAAAATCCTCTAATCCTATGAAGACATATAGGGTTCAAATCCCCTCTCCTCCAACTATTTAATTATAAAAATACTAAAAAATAGAAACCAATCCTATCCTAAAACATAGGAATCAATCTGAATACAAGCAAATAACAATACTAATCTGAATCAATCAGATAAAGATCAATCACTAAGCCTAAATTTAAATACTTCTAATTCAAATAACAATATATTCAGCACATCATTCCGGGTCATAACATTTGAATCTCATTTTGCATGTGCTCTTCTATCTGTTTCTGTGTATTTGTTCCCAAGTTTCTTCTGCTTATCTTTCTGCTAATGAAATGGACTACTAGCTAATGTTTAGTTATCTTAGTAACACTTTCTATTCCTTTGTTGGAAATTTTTCAGGCACCCATGGAAGAAACATGGAAGGCATTGTTTTCTGGCATTCGATATGCTAAAAACTTCAGTGGTCCAGTTTGTTTTCGTCATGCTATTCTTGCACCTTTGGGTTATGAGACTGCACTATTTAAGGGACTTTCTGAAGAAATAAATTGTAATGGAGCATCTGCGAAGGATCTGTGGCAAAAACCTGATGACCAGAAAACTGCTCGATTATCTGAATTTGGGGAAATGATTAGAGCTTCTTTTGGGTTTCATTTAAATAGACACCGTGTTGAAAAGCCAGTTTCAGGCTATAATGTCCTCTTTGTTCGGCGTGAAGATTATTTAGCTCATCCTCGTCATGGTGGTAAAGTTGAATCGAGGCTTAGCAATGAACAAGAAGTGTTTGATTCGTTAAAAAACTGGGCATCTAATCATCATGTGTGCAAAGTAAACCTTGTCAATGGATTGTTTGCACACATGTCCATGAAGGAGCAAGTACGAGCTATTCAAGATGCTTCAGTTATTATTGGCGCCCATGGTGCTGGTCTAACTCACATAGTATCTGCATTGCCAAAAACTGTCATCCTGGAGATTATTAGTAGTTACTACAGACGGCCGCATTTTGCCTTGATAGCCCGGTGGAAAGGGTTGGAATATCATGCAATTAATCTTGATGGATCACATGCCAATCCAAAAATTGTTATTGACAATCTTAGCAGCATAATGAGGAGCCTGGGATGCTGAAAAGTTTGGTTTTGGCTGAATTTGATTCATCTTGTTGCCTAGAAGTAGGAAGTGATAAGGAATATTGTCTGCATCCAGTGTCAGTCCATATACCGTCATTCATCTTTTCCACAGAATGAGCATGACTAGCTTCTGCCACTGTTAGAAGATTACGGTAGGAATCTTATAGTGATGAGATAGATACTGGAAGTTACCTTCGAATGTTAGATGTGGTTTGTAGTCGACGCAAAAGGGGCTGCTTCAGAGATCTTTTGAGAAGATAAGATGGTTTGGCCTTAATTTGTAAAGCCTATGGGTGGTTTTTTCCCGCCCTGCAGTTTAGTGGTCCATTATCATTGAGAGGTAGATGGATTATACACTGCAGGTCTTGTATGTTATTGACATATTGTGACACCCATAATTCTTGTTTGGTCAATTTAACCAAACCTTTCGGAAAGCAGCTGATAGGAGTCATAACAACTTGCTTGTATACTGATTCATTGTTACTGACAATAATGTCTTTTTCTGCGACAAATTAATGCAGTGAACAATTTTATTTGGAATTCTTTGAAACATAAATAATGATTTCTTGCTGTGATGTCTTTAGCATGATGTATCCTTGTGTACTTGTAATATATATGATACTGTGAACAGTCTTTTTCTTTTAATTTTTAAGTAGAATATACTGAACTAGTCAATATATATAATACTCATAACTCTCCAATTTTTTTTTCCCTCTCTTTAGGCCTTATGTCCTGTAATGGATTGGCTCACAATTGGGTCTACTTTTGTAAGATTTGTGGGCTCAAGTCTGTCAACTCTATCTCTTTCTTGAGCTGTTAGTATATGTTGATACTGTTGCTCTAAGTCACCCATTCAGTTCAATAATTTTTTTCCCCATTTACCAAAATAAATCAGTTTTCTATTCATAGCAAATCATAGAAACCATCCTTCATGTCAATTGAGTTTCCTATACAAATCATGTTGTCCTGTTTGGTAGGCGATCACTGGGAACCCATTTTCTTTGCCTTATGTCTTGCAACATTTTCTTTGCCATATGTGGCTTATCATAATGTTTTTCTTTTTCTTTCTTTTTTTTTTTTTTTTATTATTAAAAATACTAAAAGTTGTCAATTGAGCTACAAATTTTTTTATGATATAACAATACTGATAGGTAACTCATGCCAGAAAATTTAACATAATATGATTTTTTTAATTTAATTTATTATTTTTGTACCCATGATATTTAATTTTTTTTTTATATAAAATTAATCTTGATTTTATCAGTATTAGTTTATCAAATTCTATAGTGAATTTATTAAAAAAAAAAAAAAAAAAAAAGAGAATCAATAATTGTGCTCAATTACACTCGTTAAAGAGGAATCAAAGCAAGTCCCACTACATTGGGATGTAAAAAAAACAAATAAACAAATCCTATAATTTTAACTAAATATTGTGAGAGTCCCTAAAACAAAGCAAACAATTGCAATAAAAAATTCAATAGTAACCAATACATCTCATCACTCGTTAACTATACCCAAAATACAGTGATGAAGATCTACAGAAATAATAGACTCCTAAAATAAAATATGGGCTCTAAGCAATACCAACTTCTCATCTTTTGTGGGACTGGTTAAATACTTAAATTGTACCATCCTATTAGTAATTGTCTAGCCATACCCTTTTTGGTTTTTGGAAAAGAAATTCCTCTTTTCAAATCTACCTAGGATTGATTTGGATTCTCTTTATTTCAAAAATGGAGTGTCCATTTAATGGTCATGAATCTCATGATTCAAAATGTAATGAATCTATGGTCTAGATTTTATCAACTCATTAACTCTAGTTAGTTTAACCACAATCAAATTTTTACCACATTTAAATTTTAAATGAGTTAGCAACATCTAGGCACTTTGGAACATAACCTTAAATAGACACTTTCTCCTTCTCACTTTGAAATGCACAAAATTCCTAAGCTTTTGAAGCCAATTAAACAAGATTATCTCCATTTCAAGACTTATCCATTTTATGGTTCATATTTTATTTTACGAACCTAGAGGTGTACAGACTACCACACCAATATATATATATACATATATATATCTAGAACCATGACAAAATGGACAGAATTTAAAATCTAGAGGATCTTGTTCTAAATTAAGCTTCCAAAATTGTCGATTAATTGTTTTATGGGAGAAAAAATTCGTGAGTCATGGGCTCTCTCTCAAGGGAGTCAATATCGTATCGAAGGTTGTACCGGTTTGACTTCCGGTACGATATATTTCGGATACCGGTCAATACCGGTGTACCGTTTCGGGTTTACCGCTATTTTATATTATATATATATATATATACACACACATACAAAATAAAAAAAAAATAAAGATAATAAAAAAGAAAAAAGCAATTAATAATATTGTCAGTACAACAAAAATCATGTCTACCAAACTAACATTTAGAGTCACATTGTTATTCCAGATATTAAGTACGTGTAAAAAATAGAGAAAAAAGTCCAACACTTCTCTTATTCTAGTTTTTCTCTTCCCTTGTCCCACGTTTATTTTATTCTTTCATTTATTTTTTTTTTTACTGTTGCAGCCTGAAGCCTTCTTTCTTTTTTCTTTTTCTTTTTTATTATTAAATATCAACTTTGTTATTACCAAAAAGAATTACATCTATTATCCATTGGCTAATGCTCCATATCTTTCTAAAAGAACTACATCTATTATCCATTGGCTAATGCTACATCTATTATCTATTATCTAATGCATATCTTCCGTAGATTGGCAGGCACGCCTAAAGCTAGTTGCCTGCTAACATCATTCCTATTTTCAAAACCTATCCTATTTTCAAGTTCCAAGACATCAGCTTCACACGCTATCTCATTACAACCACCCATATCCTCTTTCTCTTTCATATTAATTTTGTCATCACCCTTCACTTCTTACTTCCTTTCTTCCCCCCATTAGTTACAGATCTCTCTCTCTCTCTCTCTCTCTCTCTCAGTATCAGACGATTCACATCAAGTCTTACTCTTTCAGCGCATCAATCCAGTCTATTTTTTTCTTCGTTTCAAACCGATTTCCAGTGCATGAATCACAGACGCCTCTCCTCACCACCAATCGGTATTTCATCGTCACCGGTGTGATAAAAAGGAGGCAAAGAGAGACAGAAGTTTAGTGTGGCGTAAGAAAAAAAGGTACCGGTCCGGTATCTACTAACCGGCCGAAATAGCCGGATTTCGCCGGTACGAGACCGGTACAGCCGGTATTTTTTCCGGTACGAAACAAGAAAGTATTTGTACCGGTGCACTGATCGGTACAGTACATACCGACCATACCAGCCAGTACGGTACGAAATTAACTTCCTTGCTCTCTCTTCCACAAAGCATGTGTCCAATACCATCTGCCAATAGAAATTCATCTAATCGAAACCCCATAATAAATTCTTACAAAGGCGTTGTTAGACTAATTTTTGACCAATTTTAGCATTAGAGTGACATTCATTGTCCATCAAAGAATTTAACTTGCAATTAGAGCGACATTCATTTCCTCACATCTGAGATTTTGATTTGCTTTGCTAAAATTATACCTTTTCTAAAAACTAACCCCATACGACACGGATAAGCGACTATAATTATGAAATGATGGTGCTAGGCAGTCTCTTTTATAGGAGTTGGTGAATTGTAGCATCCCTATTATAAGTTGTCTAGCCAATACCTGAGTAATATAATTAGTGCAACAAGGAACATTCCCACACTAATTTTTGGCTACAAGGAATTCTGATCCCAACAGATTTCGAACCGTTATCTCACAACATGACCTATTTGACCTAGAGGCATGCTACCTTGGTAGTCAAGAATACCAGCAACAGGTAAAAAGCCCAACTACACCTAGAGTCATGATGCTAAATCAATATTTCAGTCACAAAATAACATCCATCTTCTGCCCATTCCAATCCAACTTCCGATGAAAAGCTCCCAGAAAACACAATCTGGGACATCCATTTAAAGGTGGTTGAAGTATTAATCACAACAGTAATAGTTATAACACGTTCATATCACAGAACGAAAACTAATAATATCCCAATTAAGTCATACTTAACACAAGCAAAAGGCTTTCTGGCAAAATGGAGCATCTCAACTTAAGTTCAATGTCTAGGGGAGAAATAAAATAAAGTGAACAAAAAAGACATTCAGCTATGAAGCATGTAGTTCAAGTAACAAAATTTAGGCTGCACCAGCCTTGCCCTTCTTCCTCTGGATCTTCTTCATGTAGAACTCAAGCTCTTTGCCTTCCAGGATATATCTGTTGCAAATCCATTTAAGATCACTGTTAAGTTCTTGCAATTTTAACAAAAATTAAACACGACCATCTTTATATAGCAAATGAAAAGTTCTCATCAGAAATTACAAGATATATTCATCCAGCTTTCAAAGTAACAACTAGCTTCTTATTGACATAACCTACCAAGCATAACTGTATAGGAAACTACATATATCTGAGGGATAAAATATTGTAAGGATAGGTGTGGTCCATGAACCATTGTGAATTATAGATCCAGCTCCTTCTCTATGCCAAGGGCATGTGTAGAAACTACTAAAAATTTGTAATACAATTTGACATTTTGCAGACAGAAAAGAAGAGAAGTGTAGAAAAGTCACATACCCATCAGCACGGCCACACTGACCAGGTCGTGATGAGATACAAGCTAACAAACGTCCACCACCAAATTGCTCTTCAATATGTGAGTCAAGCTTGCGATTCTGTTGGCGCTTCTCTAGCTTTCTCTGGACATGGTTGCTCTTCTTCACCTCCTCAGTGGTGGTGGTGGTGGTGGTGGTGGTGGTGGTGGCAGCAGCAGCAGCAGCTTCACCCTCCTATTAAACAATGAAGTGTAACAGTGTAAAGAGAAAGACACAGATGTCCAATGTCACTCTTAACAATTTCAAATTTTCATTCACCAAAGAAAAAGACAAAAACAATATACAGTATCAATGAAGTACAACATTACACAAAATTGCTCTCTCCATAACTTCGACCATCCCACAATATCTAACACCAACCACAGAAAATGGTGCAACCCCCACCATCGATAAAAAGAATCCAACAAATGATAAGAAAAAAGTAAAAAATAAACTGTGAATATTTGTACTGGAATACAGTAGAACAACGTATAATTAAGACATATTGCCTTACCTCCCCTTCTTTCTTGGTGGAAGCTGTAGTTTTCTTCTTGCGACCAATTTCAACTCCATAATGCTGGAGATACCACTGCCTGAATGGTGCAGCATCAACCTGAACAATAGCACTCTTCACCAAAGTCTGAGTACGAACCAACTCATTGTTGGATGCATTGTAGACCACATCAAGAAGACGTGTCTTCCGGGTCACAGCCTCACTCCCCCACGAGAAGTTACCAGTATCAAGTCTCAGAGCACGCCACTTCACATTTCCTCCTCGAACCCTAATTCTTCTAACTGTCTTGTTGCTTGACAGCTTTGTGTTTGCAGGTTGCCTTCCAAGCTCGTACCTTAAAAGAACAAGGCAAACCCATTAAATAAGCAGCATCAACCTGAACAATAGCACTCTTCACCAAAGTCTGAGTACGAACCAACTCATTGTTGGATGCATTGTAGACCACATCAAGAAGACGTGTCTTCCGGGTCACAGCCTCACTCCCCCACGAGAAGTTACCAGTATCAAGTCTCAGAGCACGCCACTTCACATTTCCTCCTCGAACCCTAATTCTTCTAACTGTCTTGTTGCTTGACAGCTTTGTGTTTGCAGGTTGCCTTCCAAGCTCGTACCTTAAAAGAACAAGGCAAACCCATTAAATACATACAGGAAATGACTTTATTAAAGATTACATTTACTAATTTACATTAACCTCATAATACTTCAATTATGGAGCTATTTCACTTCAAAAATGTAAACACAAGAAGATCCTAAACATATGTGGACTACTTACAACTCAGAAACGTGAGGTTTTTACATTCTACCATAAATGCAATCAAAATCATTCATTTAAGTTATACACTGAAAACATTCATAAGATCAAGAGAGCAACGCTGTATAGATTAAGGCTGTGGTATCATGGTAAAATACTTATATTCCATCTAATACAAGACAAAGTGACAAACAGAGATAAAGCGAAATCACGCATGATCTGGAAGTTGGAGAGATTTAAAGTACCTTAGAACAAAAAACAAACATAAACAATACAGAGTAACAAATTACAGTTTCAAGTAAATCTGGCATAATAGGAGATGGTACTCATTTTCCATAAAATATATAAAACAAATCTACAAACCAAATCAAAAACCAACAAAAAATGATAATAGACTTCGACATTTATGGGGGCACAGGGTTACTTTCTATCTGAATCAAACTGAGCCCATAAATCATATAAAAAGCAAACGTATAAACTAATGACCTTCGTAAAAAAAGGCCTTTTTAAGTTTAAAATCACAAGTATATAAGAGAAATCTATAACCCCATCTTACCCAGCTAAAAAACAATTAAATCATTTTCATTTTCAGATAAATAGAACATAAAGCAAAGAACTTTACAAGCCCCATTCATTTATTCCTCTCCACTTTCTCAGAAACCAAACAGCACCATAATTGAACCAGAAAAAAAAAATAAAAAATAAAATAAAATTCAGTAAACTAAATTGGGTTTTCAGATTTACTTTCGCTTCTTCCTCCAAGCCTTCTTCTTTCCTCCAGTGGCACGTCTCTTGTGCATGGAATCACGAGAGATACCTACATATCCACACAAAATCCATAAATTAGCATAAAAAAATTGAAACCCTATATCCAGAATTGAAGAGAGACTTCGAAAAATTAGAGTAAATTGAGAGATACCCATTTTGGCTGAGTGGGGATTCTAGGGTTTCTCTGTCCTAGAAGTCACAATATCTCTGCCGAGAAAGATAGGGTGTGAGAAAGAAAGAGAAATGTAAAGGGAGGCGAGCTAGGTTTAACACTCTAAACCCTAATTTGGTGTAATTACTATTGTGTCCTCGATGTGTAAGAGGCGTTTGAGGGTAAATGAGTCAAGATGATTTTTTTTTTGAGTTAGTAAAATATAGGCCGTTGGATTCCATTGTGGTTCGACACTTTTTACGGTTATGATTTACAGGCAATTGTTGACTTATTGTGGAATAAGATGATTGTTTTGGGGCTTGGGTTTTGGAAATTAGGCCCATAGGAATAGAACGGGCTGAAGCATTTTTAAGGCTTATAAATTTTTTTTATGATGCCCATGTTTGGTTAGGCATTTTTATTTATTTAATTCAGTTACAAGTTCCATGTAAATAAGCCCATTTTTGACATGAAAATGATTTTTTTTGTAAAACAGGTATGGTGTTTGTCATAAAAATTTCAGGGTTGGGATGTGGCAGTGTCGGTAGAACATCTTCAAATAAATCCATTAAGAAAGTAAGAGAATAGAAAATTTGTGGGAGGATAAATTTTTTATCATGTGTGTGTATTTGATTGGAATGATAGAAAAGTGAGAGGGATGGAAAACTCTTTTGTTTGGTTGAAGAGAAAAGTGAGAGGACAGAAAATGTAATTTTTATAAATTTACTTTAATATCTTTATTACATAACATGTAAGAAATAGTTTATTTGTGCTTATTAAATAATATATATATATATATATCTGGACATGTTGCTGGGTGGAAAAAAAAAAATGAAAAACAAAAAAATCTGAAAATAAAGAGAGTAACAAAAAGGACAAAAAAAAAAAAAAAAAAAGGATGAGATGAATTACTGATGAGCTATGCAGACAAACAAAACAAGGAAGACATAAAGGTGTGTAGATCATCGTGTGGGGAAGTGGGTGTAAGTAGGTGAGATTCCTGAGAAGCATTAAAATTTGGGGGCAATTTTGTCATTGCACTAAAACAAGAATTTTCACCCTTGTTTTCTCTCCAATTTGGAGGAATGAATTTTTAGTGGGCTAGGGGAGAAAATGCCTTGGCCTTACCAAAAAATTAACATCATTTCTCTTCTTACCAAACAATACCCAAACTTATTTTCTCTCTTTTATTTTTCATCTTCCATATTCCACCTTCAACCAAACATGCTCTTAAAGAAGCATGTTGCTTAAGAAGCTATAATGATAGACCACACAAACAATGTCCATTTGGCTTGAGCTTATAAGTTTAGTTTTTAGTTTTTATATACAGTTTTTTAAAACCTCACTTTTTTAAAGTATAAGTTTACTTAAACACACTTTTAGCAAAAAGCTAAATAAATTGTTTCCAAACAGGCACAAATTTCCATGGCATGTGGTCTATTTGTTAATGATATTAGAGATTACCTTAGGGCTTTTTCTAATATTTATTTTCTGGTTGTTCATAAATCATGGAGCAAGGCTGCTCGAATATGGGTAGCTTCTTCTCTTGGAATGGGGAGCTCCCAGATGTGGCTTGAGGAAAACAGGCATGGTGTTGGCATATTGCTCCTCCTTACATCCAAGGGAACTCATTCCAAGAATGGCGGAGAAATTTGCCGATAGATAAAATTTTTTTTACAATTATGATTAAATAATTAAATTCATCATCTTTTTAGTAGATATTTGTGCTGCTGTGTTCTTTTTTTGAAAAATTATGTAACTTTATAGTGTAGGAACTTGTAGCTTTGAAGTTTGAATATTTGTCATTTATCTATGTGTTTGTAATTTGGGAATACAAATCATATATCATACATTTTGTGTTTCACTTTATACTTCATCATAACTTATTATGTATTCATTTGACTTTTTTTCTAAAACAACCAAAGATAAATATGGAAAAAAAAAAATCAATCATTTTACAAGTTGTAATTGGTTGAGCATAAAGTAGAATACAAAAAGTGGAACAGATTATTTATATTTGGAAATTTGGTAATAAGTATTTATGGACTTTTCTTCCTCAAAAAAAAAATATATATATATATATTTATGGACTTTTAAGTATTTTATGTCATTTCTTTTTTTAATGATTGTATAACATTTTTTAGAGAAACTATAGAGTCTGCTCCTGATGATTACTTTTTATCATCTGATGAGGATATCAATTGATTTTTGGTATAAGCAAGGATCGAACTCCAAATCTCTTATTCAATGACAAGACACTTAAAAAAAAAGTAATGATTGGCTAATATATATTATCATTACTGTTTGTTTGTTTGTTTTGTTTTGTATTTTGTTTCTTCTTCTTTTTTTTCTTTTTCTTTTTTTTGTGTGTGCAGAAAGTAGAATCATAGGACCATCTCATTGATCTTGTATAGGATCTGATAACTACTAAGAACACAAATAAAAATGATGATTAATAATTTTAGATAAAATTTCATGCAATTTACCTTAGATTCCCTAATTATGTTAAACTATGTGATTCTAAAAAATTAAGAAAATATCAACCATGTGGATAGATTAGACATGTTATTTTATTCAATTGGTATTAGTAGAAGATAACATCTTTTATAGTATATTCAATATAGAAACATAACTAAATTTAGTTGACGTGACACTAATTAAATTCTTTATCATATCAATAATTTATAAGACTTTCCTAATAAAATTGATAATAATTGTAGCATTTTTTTGAGTGTGTTTAAAAAGTCTGCATGGATTTATGGAGTAGAGCGTCATGCTTCCCTTGACATGTGCAATTCATGCCCCATCTCCGTTTTGGGAACCCTAATTCTTTAGTGAGTCAAGTCTTCCAAATCATAACATAACCAATTTTCACTAATGCTAAGACTATGATTATCTTCAAACCCCCTCCCTCCCTTGGGTTCCATTTTCCAGAGAAAAGAAATCAACCAACATGTCCAAAACCAATTTACATAGTCAAGTTTGGCCATTTTTCACCATTTTTGGGACCCAAAAAATCCACACCTTATGGGAAAAAGAACCATTGTCACCTTATCCCATTCGTCCATGGTTGAAACTTTGTTTTGTTTTTTCTTAAGATAATTGAGTAGTTCAACATTACCTTGGTGCGATGCTACTGTTGTCAGTTTTTTTGAAACACGAAGTCACAACTCACAAATGTTTCTAATTTGAATTTTTCCGTTCTCGTCAGTCATTATTTCATTCCTCAAGTTTCTGTTGAAAGTCAATGGTATATAAATACACCTTTCGTGGCTACTATGAGTAGAAGAAAACCAAAGGTGCTTGAGAAAAAGTAGTAGCATCTATGTCGCGTCCACCTCTCTACTCTTTCTATCTCTTTTTTTGCTTCTTCTCCCTTCTCTCTGGGATCCAATATGATGACCTTCAAATTCTCATGAAACTAAAATCCACCCTTCTTCAAACATCAAACACCAGTGCCTTCAATTCTTGGGAATCCTGCAATTCCATATGCAATTTCACTGGAGTCACCTGCAATTCATAGGGTTCCGTTACAGAAATCCAACTTTCACACCAAAATTTAAGAGGAGTTCTTCCTCTTGATTTCATATGCTAGCTCCAATCATTGGAAAAGCTCTTGCTGGGGTTCAACCACTTGAACGGTCCAATTATGGACGACTTGAAAAACTGTGTCAAACTGCAGTACTTGAATTTGGGCAATAATTTGTTCACAAGGTGGTCGGTTCCTGCAGAGATATCTTCTCTAAGCTAATTGCAGTATCTATATTTGGACGGAAGCGGATTGTCCCAGACTTTCCCATGGAAATCACTTCAAAACATGACCGGTCTTGTTCAGCTATACCTCGGCGATAATCCTTTTAATCCTTTTCCATTTCCAAAAGGGGTGTTACAACTTACCAACCTGACTTGGCTTTACCTATCCAACTGTAGCATCCACAGAACGATTCCAGCAGAGATTGGAAACCTTAAAGAGCTAATCTACTTGGAGCCTTGGGGCAATAACATGACAGGGAAAATTCCGGTTGAGATTCGGAACCTAGTTAACCTCAGGAACCTTAGCCTCTCCCTCAACTCATTCATAGGAAAACTTCCTGTTGGTTTAAGAAATCTCACGAAGCTTGAGGTTTTTCATTCTTCAATGAACAATCTTGAAGGCGATCTGTCTGAGTTGAGGTTCTTGAATAACTTGGTTTCTCTACGACTATGTGAAAATGAGTTATTTGGCCAAGTGCCCGCCGAGTTTGGTGAGTTCAAGAAGCTTGTGAACCTTTCTTTATGTTGTAACAACTTCACGGGTCCCTTGCCTCAGAACCTTGGCTCCTTAGCAAAATTATATTTTGTCAAGTTGTCCATGAATTTCTTCATCGGCCAAATTCCACCATATATGTGCAAGCAAGGTACATTGAGTGTGCTTTCTGTTAGAGATACTGAGCGAACGAAGAAGACAAAGCACAAGCAAGCTTTGAATTCTGAGAGCAGAGAAGAAGATGAAGTCTAACGGCTACTTCTCCAACGGTAACTTGAACAGACTCAAAACGGTGTCGTATGACTGAAGGAATGTTAATGAAACGGTGCACTTAATAAAAGGAGTGAACACATGTTAGTGGAAACGGTGTGTTTTACATTAACACAAACGTCACCGTTTTGACACCATCTTCTTTACAGGTTCAAGACTCACTCTATTATTCCAGAACTCAAAGCTGAAGGGAGTTACAGACTTGATCATAACTGCCTTCCTTGATTAGTGGAGTTTGTTATTTTGGGTTGTTACAAAAATGGTCATGATTTTCTTCCCTCTTTGTCTTTACCTTCTAAACCCACTGACTCACATCTGCACACTCTTCCACATCTTCACTTTTATTTCCTGTGTTAGATACCAATGCTGCACACTCATCCTTCCCATCCCAACCTATTTTCCCTACTCTTGCATCTATCCACATCACTCCTATTCCTACTGATCCTATACCTGCATTAATGCCTGACCTACCTACTGCACCAGTCCATACTCTTGTTACTGCACCAGTCAATGCCCATGTTAATACACAAGTTCATACATTAGTTTCCAATCCCCTTCATACATCAATACCTGCACCTTTAGTCACCACTATCCCTACTTTTGGCTCTACTTCATCTATATCACAACCTAATACATCCCTCTCCATACTTACACCCATTCCTCCTATCTGCCCTATTGCTCCACAAGTGACCTCTATATTTCAGGGTCCTTCTATTACCAATACTCATTCAATGGTTACAAGGTCTAAGGTTGGCACTTTTAAGCCAAAGGCTTTTATTGCTCAAGCATGTACTGATGTCCCTTAGTCAGTGGACAAACTTGCAAAGCTCTCCAAGCCTTCTAAGGCCCGTAAGCCAGATTATACTTTGACTGAACCACCCACATATAAGGTTGTTGTCCAATACCCTTAGTGGTGTGCTGCCATGGATGAGGAGTTTGCTGCATTACAAAGATAAGGAACTTGGTCTTTAGTCCCTCCTTCTCCTTCTCAGAATGTGGTTGGTTGCAAGTGGGTCTTCAAACTCAAGCTCAACAGTGATGGCAGTATCAATAGGTACAAGGCTAGATTGGTTGCCAAGGGTATGGTGTGGACTTTGAAGAAACTTTCAGTCCTGTCATCAAACCTCCCACGGTTAGAATAATTCTTTCCCTTGCTGTTCAATTTGACTAGCCCTTAAGATAATTGGATGTTATAAATGCATTTCTTCATGGTCATTTAAGGGAAGAGGTGTATATGGTGCAACCTCCTAGGTATACTGGCCCCTCCTGTCCCAACTATGTCTGTAGACTTTGGAAATCCCTTTATGGACTTAAACAGGCACCCAGGGCCTAGTTTGAGAGGTTTTCAACAAAGTTTTTGCACATGGGATTTCCAGCTTCTCTTGCTGATTCCTCCCTATTCATTCTTCAACTTGGCAAACTTGTGCTTTATCTCTTAGTCTATGTCGATGACATTGTCATCACTGGCAATAATCCCAAGTTCTTGGACACCTTGGTGGCTCAGCTTAGTCAAGCTTTTGAACTTAAAGACTTGGGTCCTCTTCACTATTTTCTTGGACTCCAAATCACCAGATCATCCAAGGGCTTGTTGCTTACTCAAACTAAATATGCTCAGGACTTGCTCCTCAAACTCCAGATGCAGTCTTCCAAACCTGCTAGATCTCCTTGTGCTCCTCATCTCAGATTGGTGCCCAGTGAAGGATCCCTGCTCTCTAATCCCCATGAATATCACAGCTTGGTTGGTTCACTTCATTATTTGACATTCACAAGACCTGATTTGAGTTTTGCTGTACATCAAGTATGTCAGTTTATGTCATTCCCTACAGATGTCCACCTTACTGCTACAAAACATATTCTTAGATACATCAATGGCGCTCTCAATTTTGGAATTCTTCTTTAACCTGGTCCTATCTCTCTTTCTGCCTTTTCTGACTCAGATTGGGCAGGTGTCCCTTTTGATAGACGCTCCACTACTGGCTTTATTGCCTATCTTGGGTACAACCCTATTACCTGGAGTGCAAAGAAGCAAGATACTGTGTCCAGATCTTCTACAGAATCTGAATATCGTGCCTTGGCCTCTACAGCAGCTGAGCTGTGTTGGCTTCGACAGGTGTTCAAGGATCTGGGCATTTTTCTTCCCACTGCTCCCAATCTTTGGTGTGATAATGTTTCTGCTTTAGCAATTGCGTCTAATCCAGTCTCCCATGCTCGCACAAAACATTTGGAGGTTGATTACCATTTTGTTTGAGAGAGGGTTTGGCGTAGAGACCTTCAAGTGAAATATATTGCAACTGGGGATCAATTAGCTGATATTTTCACTAAGAGTCTCTCTACTTCCCAATTTGTTTATCTCCGTTTCAAAATCATGGTGTTTGTTGACCCCATGGTTTTGAGGGGGGATGTTAGAGATACTGAGCAAACGAAGAAGACAAAGCACAAGCAAGCTTTGAATTCTGAGAGCAGAGAAGAAGATGAAGTCTAACGGCTACTTCTCCAACGGTAACTTGAACAGACTCAAAACGGTGTCGTATGACTGAAGGAATGTTAATGAAACGGTGCACTTAATAAAAGAAGTGAACACATGTTAGTGGAAAAGGTGCGTTTTACATTAACACAAACATCACCGTTTTGACACCATCTTCTTCACATGTTCAAGCTTCCAAGTTCAAGACTCACTTTGTTATTCTAGAACTCAAAGTTGAAGGGAGTTACAGACTTGATCATAACTGCCTTCCTTGATTAGTGGAGTTTGTTATTTTGGGTTGTTACAAAAACGGTTATGATTAAGCTTCCAGAGTTTTTAGCTTTGTATGTATTCTCGGGCTCTATAAATAAGAGCTCTGTGTTATGTATCTTCTTTAAGCCTGGTATAATCAATTTACTCATTTTCTCAGAAATTCTCTTTCCTCTTTTCTCTCTCTCTCGCTCATCTTTTTGGTATTGTTTTCCTCGCCATTGTTAAACACCTCTTTAAGCTCAAATCTCACACTTTCCATGTTCAGCAACCATCTCACCGGTGAAATTCCAGCCAGTTACGCCAACTGTTCCACTCTACTCGATTTCAGGGTCAACAATAATTCCCTTTCGGGAACCATTCCAAGTGGAATAGTATCGAAGGCCCAATTACATCTGATATAAAAAACGCCGAGTCTCTTGCTACGTTACATGCGGGACACAACCGCTTATCTGGTGAATTACCCGCAGAGATTTCAAAAGCCACGTCACTGAAGTTTATTCAACTGAATGATAATCAGCTTTCGGGCAGTCTAGTGCAACTTCCAACTTCTATAATATATTTTATTGTCTCAAACAATAGACTTACTGGGGAGATCTCAAATATGATTTGCAACGTAAGTTTCCTCGAAAGGTTAGATATCTCTAATAATAGTTTTAGCGGTACAATTCCACAATGTTTTGGAAACTTCAGCAACCATCTTCGGGAATTAGATTTGCAAATGAATAGCTTTCACGGGACCATCCCTATTACATTGGCAAATAGTAGTTTTTTGCAATATCTTGCCTTCAGTGACAATGATTAAGAAGGGCCATTACCAGGATCTTTGGTCAACTGTTAAACTCTGGAAGTTCTTGACCTCGGAAATAGCAAGATAAGTGATTTCTTCCCGTATTGGTTGGGAGCTCTTCTCAATTTAGCAATTCTTGTCTTGAAATCAAACAAATTCCATGGTCCTATAGGAAATTATAATACTAGTGTGAAGTTTTTCAATGGCCTAGAAATTCTTGACATAGGAAATAACAAGATAAATGATTTCTTCCCCTATTGGTTGGAAGCTCTTCACAACGTACATGTTCTTGTCTTGAAGTCCAACGGATTCCATGGTCCTTTAGGAAATCATAACACTAGTGGGATATTTTTCTCTAAGTTATTAATTCTTGACCTCTCTCACAATAAGTTTATTAGTCCTTTACCAATAAATTATTTTGAAAATTTGAATGCCATGAAGATCAAGGATGAAGATAAACATGAACCACGATATTTGAGTGATGGTTCTTATCAAGAATCGGTGGTGTTGATTGTGAAAGGGCTGCAGATTAAACTAAAGAGAATCTTAACCATCTTCACAACAATTGATTTATCAAGTAACAAATTTGAAGGTGAGATTTCCGAAGTACTTGGAAAGCTTACATTTCTTCGATTGCTTAACCTTTCCCATAATAGCCTAACCAGCTATATCTCATCATCATTGGCAAATTTATCAGGACTTGAATCCTTGGACCTTTCTTCAAATAGGCTCACCGGACAAATACCTATCCAATTGACAAGTCTAACATTTTTGGCCATGTTAAACCTTTCACAAAACCAGCTTACTGGACCCATACCTCAAGGCAAGCAATTTGATACATTTGAGAACAACTCATACGATGGGAACTTGGGATTATGTGGATTTCCATTGTCAGTGAACTGTAGCACTAATGAGCTGCTATCACCACCACTGCCATCAATATTGCAAGAACATAATGATTCTATATTTGCTAGTGGATCTGGTTGGGAGGTCGTGTTAATGGGCTATGGATGTGGATTGTTGTTTGGATTAGCTATGGGATCGGGATGTGTTGTGTTTAACATTAAAAGAGGAAATCCCAAATGGCTTCTAAGGTTTGTTAAGGAGAACAAGACGAAAAGATGAGGAGTAATCAAAGACCCAGGAAAAGACTTTATTTTTGCATTTAAGGGGTGCTATAATTTGGTGAGTTTGACGTTCTCTTTAGTTTAATATATGCCATGGTTTTAAATAAACTTGTCTTAGAAGTAACAACAAAATTAGTATGTTGTATTATATATTCTGTAATTTTTCTTTGTGTTGCCTGCAAGGTATTTTAGAAATTGATAAGGCATTTGTTCTCTGCTAAGAATCAGAAGAAGATCATGAGCCATTATCTTATAGGGATAGCCTTAGAATGGTGTCTGTCGTGGATTTAAAATATATGTATGAATTATTGAATTATAGTGTTGTTTTCTCCTTTCTTGAATAACCACATTACCTTTTGGATAACTTACACGCATATAAATTCCTATCTCAAAAAGAAAAACAAAAAAACAGCAACAACAACAGCCATAATCCATTCACCCTCTACAACAATGCGCGATTCGCCCACATTTTTTCTTATATATGGAAGATTTGATGATTTTTTAATTGTTGTACCACATAAATTTGCAATAAGAGAGATGCACGATGATCAACAAAGAAATAATCTTTAGATATTTTGAGATTTTTCATAGTAAGATTTTTCATGCTAAACATGGCCAAAGCTAAATGCAATTCAATAAATTGACATTAATGGACAATTTTTCTCTAACTGAGTTGAATGAATCTTGTCTAATTTCATTATGTGACGATTTATAAGACTATTCATGTGTATTAAATCATATGATTTATTAAATCAAAACTTTCTCCAAACTTTTTTGAGAAAATGTTTGTTCTTTCAATACATGACAAAAAGGAAGGATCGTATCTCCTACTAAGAGATCTATACGGATATAAGTTTGAGATTTCTTGTGCACTAGACTTGCAGCTGCAATTTAAGTATCTCACCTACATGTTTTCTTCTACTGCTCTAATGCACACATTATGCTCGGTGTTTGAGATTGAAAAAATAAAAAAATAAAAAACATCTGGCTTTAATTCATTATATGATTTCTTAACTATTCAATCATGATTTTTAACCTATAGAATTTTTATTGTGCTTAGAACTAATGTCGTCTTAGAAACATTTTTGGTAATAATGGAATAGCTTGTCTGAAAGAAGGCCTAATATTATATCTTGAAGACATTTTCCAATTGCTCTAGGCCATTATAGAAGAATCTATTAACCTTGCAGGAAGTGACGTGAGATATAGCAATTTTGAGCTAAAATCTCAAAGCCAGCAAATAGCATTTACATATGAATGGAAATGATAGTTGTCATGAATTCATAGAAGTATAAGCTAACTTTTTTGTTTTATCCCATCTAATTAAGAAAACGAAGGTGAACATGGGCATTGAATATAATTTTGCTTACTTTTAGTTCATTTGAGTTACCATGTAATCTCTCATATCATTTGAGATGCCTACAATTTCGGTATATATATATATATATATTTTCTTTCTATACCATCTCTGCCTTTCAATTTTTAATCAAATTCCAAAATTAAATCGACCACAAGAAAAGAAATTTGTGCACGCATATTTAAAGCCACAGAAAGAACAAAGATACTTTGCCAACCAAAGAATACATTTTCCTAAGAATTGGCTCAGTAGACACAATCTATGTTCTTTGTGGGGATAGCATGGAAACTAGCAGCCACCTCTTTTTCAACTGCACTGTTGCTAGAGCAATCTGGTTTTCAAGATACTGGAGTCTTAAATCTGATTGCATTCCAATTTCCTCTAATGAAGATATTGTTAGACTAGTTTTGGACCCAACCAGCTTCTTTGGCTTGAAAAGATCCACAATTGGAGAAGATTCCAGGTTATGCTCCTTAAAGATGATCACAAAGGACAATGGTGGCCACGCAGACTCGCTGGGTACCATCCGGAATATAGAAAAGAGATCACAAAGGACAATGTCCTAATGGTTAAATTTGGACGAAAAGTCATGATCTGTGTGCTCTTTTACAAGCAGAAGATGCAGCTGTGCTTTGGGCGATCCAACTTGATATTGTTGAAAATTGGAAGCAGATCATCATTGAGGGAGAAAGTCCAACGAATATCAACTTGACTGGTCTATTGCAACTTTTATTAGTAACATCCTTCACCATAGAAAGTCCTTACTGAATTGCCAGTTTCGCTGAACTAGTAGGAGCTGTAATTCTGCAGCTCATGTGGCTGCAAAGTTTTCCATCAAGTCTAGTTGGTCCTTTTGTTTCAATGAGTGTAGTCTCCCTAATATCATTGATGATGCTTGAATGGTGACTGCTAATTGTTTTATTGTTGAACGAAATAACAGTTATCAAGGAAAAAAAATGTGCACTCATAATAACTCACTCTACTTTCAGCAAAACCAATAGGATTTCTTTTTAGTGTCCATCATATTAAGGCATTCCTATAGAGTGATGTAAAGTAAAACCCATAAAAACGAAAAATAGATAATTTTGTTAACAAAAATGCACAAAAACACCCGTAAATCCAGTGAGGTGAAAGAAAAAATCTATGACCAAAATTTTTTTCACAACTTCTTGTCAAAATTGTGACATGACAGAGTATGATTGGTGAAGAAAAAAAATGATGGATTTATGTATAAGTGATGATTAATTACTCACAATCTGACACGTCAAAATTATGGTAAAAAAGTTGTGGAATAATCTGTAGCCCTAGAACTACTCAAGGTGAAAAGAATTATTTTTTTTGTTCTCTCTCTCACCAAACTCTCACCTCTCTTCTCTTGTCTATGGGTTGTAGTGTGGTGATTGTGGATTTTAGCGAATTTATAGTCTCTCTAACATCACCCATAGAGAATTTAGTGGAAGCCATCAAAGGTGAAAAATTTAATGAGAATATTTGAATCTTTGACTATATACAATTTTTGATATTGCAAATCGATAAGAAAATATTAAACTTATTACAAATTTCATCACATAATAAATAAAAACTGATGTTATCATAAATGTGATTGGTGGATTTAAAAAACCTAATTAATAAATATTTAATTTAATTTTTTTTTGTGGTAATTGATGACCATAGTTAGTAAAATACGCTACAAGTATAATACGATAAGTATATGGACTAATATAATTCGGCATCTTTTTAAAAAGTATGTTTTAAAAATTTTGCAGTTTCAAAAAAAAAAAAAAATTGCAAAAAAAATATGTAAATGGAAAAATAACAGTATATATAGTACGTGTATAATACTTTTATATTTTGAAACTTCGCAAAAAAAAAAAAAAAAAAAAAAAAAGTAAATGGAGAAATAACAGTATATATAGTATGTGTATAATACTTTTATATTTTGAAACTTCACCAAAAAAAAAAAAAATACATAAATATTTGTCATATGCTTTTTTTTGGAGATGACTAATATAATCCAACGAATTACAATCATATAGAAATAATCTACTTAACAAAGAAAATTATTGATGTTCAAAAAAAAAAAAAAACGAAGAAAATTATTTCAATAACCATATAGAAATTTCCTAACAATCTAACACATTACAGGACAAATGGAAATATATTGTATAAATAACGACAATAAATTCAATAAAATAATACTAAATGATATGCAGGTACATGAGAATGGATGCAAATATAATATTAGATGGAAGAGATTTAGCAAAAACTAATAATAATAATAATAATAATAATAGAATTTAGAAACAATAAAATTTGACAATAAAAGACTAGATGTTTTAAAACTAGACTAAGGACAAAATCGGATTTGCCACCAGTTCCCAATTTTTTCTGATTTTTGACATTTTTACCAGACTGAATTGGTACCCGATTCTTAGTTGAACCGATTGGGCTAGCTGGCCTGGTCCCATTTTTTTATTAAGCTTTGTGCAAATGCCAATTGACTATTAGAATAGTAGCCTCCAGGTGTGCTGCGTGTGCAGGTGTGTTTTGACGGGTGCAGTGGAACAATATAAGTTTAGTACATTTTTTACTATTTTGATGTCTATCTTCTCCTTTTTATTGTCATGTTTGTCGTATAAAAACAAAATGATAGAGTGTGTTTGGATATCGTTTATTTTATTAAAATTGAAAAATTATCACTAAAAGTACGGTAGATAAAGGTAAAAGTTAGCTAAAATAGTATAATGAAGTCCATGAATAGTACCAAAAAATACAATGAGGCTTATAAATAATAGTAAAAATAAGTTGAATAATAAAATAATTTTAATTTTTAATCTCTATCCAAACGCACACTTACTCCTAGTTTAAAAAACACGTGTATATTACCCTATCATTGAGAAACAGGCAACAAACATGAGTTTTTTTTAAATGTTTCGTATGTACAAACAAACTAGGTTTATGACACATTAATTATAAGTCTATTTATTTACTAAAGTGATATATTTCTAGCACCACTCTTTGCTTATTTTTAGGTTACTACACGCTAACGCAGTAAGGTCCGTAATATTTTTAGTAATTAGCATTGTTCTTACTTATTTGCTAAAAGTTTGACAATTATACCTTCTTTTTTTTTTTTTTAGGGGGAAACAATTATACCTAAAAATAAAAATAAAGGTTAGGTTTTAACGATTTGTACACAAACAAATAATAGCTAACCAAAATAAACGCACGAATGTGTGGTTTTCGCTGTGGATGAACTGAGACAGACAATTGTGTTTACCTACAGTCGATTCAAAATTGATTTGTCACTCTTGTTGGCACACTCCCATATCACGAACTTCTAGCTTAATTGGGACCAAAGCTTCAAAGATAGAATTTTAGATTTTGATAATCTTAACCCCCAAAAAATAGCCTCTTTCTTTGCGGAGTTTTTGGGATTTCTTTTGGTTCTATAACATCTCTAAAAGCTCAATTAAATTGATCTTTTTCTCTATTTTTTTTTTTTTTTTTTTTTTTTTTGTCACAGTCTATTTTCAAGCTGATTTCGGTCATCCTTCAAATTGACATACGTAGGAGATTTTAATGAAAATTTATACCCATGAGTTGTAATAATAATACAATGATGGAATTATTATTATTATTATTTTATGGATCATTTGAATGTCAAATCAATATTTAAGATAAATTGATAATGCCAAAGATGTTTATAGTTCATCTACATTTCTGGGTGTTTATAACAAAAATGTTCAAAATTCAAATCTCTAATTTCCAACTACGTACGTATCAAATTACAAAAGAATACAAATTTACACTTGATTTATAAATACATGTTTTCATGAAGGATTAAATGGGGTAGCTCTATCCTTTGTATCTAGGCTATCATTTTTTTCATGATAATACAAATAAAAAGTACTAAGAGTTTCCAGGAGCACAGTAACACAACCTAATAATACAAGTATGCCAATATAGGTTGCTTTCCACCTCTGTCCTGGCTCCAAAATATGAATCCCTATAATGACATTAACGATACCCAAAGTAATTGTTCCATAACCAACGAAGAAATGGAATATATTCCATATAATCCTGTACTTGCGCTCCGTCGGCCTAATAAAATGGCCAACGATCACCTGAATTGTTGCGAGACAAAAAAGAGTAATGCCAATACATCCATGAGTTTTATACCTCAATCCAGATAATTGTGCACTAACGTTGAGTCCAGTTGCCCAGCCAATAAGACCAATAATGTACCCCGAAGATTGACATGTAACATGAAGCTTAAACCATATCGGGTCTGTTGTTTTGAACACCTTCGAATACCTTGCTATAAGAACTCCTACAGGCAGCATAACACCCCAACTAATGCTACACATGATTCCATGAAAGCTCTTCAATACTACTAATTTTCCTCCTCTTCCTTGTTTAACATTTCCTGATAGAAAATTCAAAGTACCATAGGAGCGAAGCTCGTGTCTAAGTAAACTATGAATTTTAGGAACATTATTCCCATACATTTGACCTTTTTGCCACACAATATCCACCATGATGGTTTCTCTAGGAAGCTGTAAGGTGGCAAAGATGGTGATTGAATTATTTTCATACATGGCTGAGACATCATAGACAGGAAAACTTAGAGCCCCTTCTTTAAGAGAGGTTCTATAACTGCTTATAGGAGATGTATAGGCTATTAGGTTCCCATCATTTCTTGTGTATGCAACAAAAGCTTGAGCGTCAATCATACCAATTGAAGTGGGATTGATACCCCATGAAATCCATGTTGAGAAAATATCGATGCCCGGTTGCCTAAAAGCAATCTCAACCATGCCAGATGATACATTGTAATTCCAATAAAGGGTTGAATTTAACACAGGCAAATTTGAGCATGCGGTAAAGTTCTTGCGAGGAAACTCGGAGTTAAAAGAACACTGTGCCTTGCATAAAAAGATGGCATTCGAAAAGAAGACCATGAGGAATAATAGTAATAATTTGTTGAAGAAAATCCTAACCATGACTGGCAAACCAAATCACACACAAAACCAAATTGAAAAGATTGTTAAAAAAAAAGAGCAAAGCTAGCTTGAAAATATATCTTAACGGTATTTTTCAAAAAGGCAATTGCTTAACTCTCTCTCTCTATTAGGATTTAAGGAAATTTATTGGTAGAGTATTTTAAGAAATCTAGAAGATCTAAATCCCTCTCTCTCTCTCTCTATATATATATATATAATGTTTTTGGCAAGGTGGTTAGTCCTTGAGTATTCATGGTATATTCAGAAATTTACAAATTGGTCATTTCCTTTGGCTATTTCTACCCAGACAGTACTGTCCCAGAGTTTTATTCTATTTTGTGACTTTCTTTTTATTGGAGAACTATTGTTGGATTGAATAAAACTATTATATATAATGTTTAGAGTCAGTGGTTATTCCTAAGTTCTCCTGATTTAGAAACTTTCTAATATTCTGGTCCTTTCCTAATTTAGTTGTTCAATTTGCGACTTCTTCTTCTTCTTCTTTTTTTTTTTTCTTTTTTTGAGAGAAGAGTTTGGCTTAACATGTGAATGTTGTTTTTTGGATTTTGGATTGGAGAATTATGGTAAGCTCAATATGTTTAGAATTTAAATCAGGGTGTGATATTTTTAAAATGGGTTTCAATTTTATTTATTTGTTATAACTACAACTCTACAAGACTCTTATCCTTATTGAATTCAGTCTCTTGTTTACAACTTTTGAAAATGCTCACAATTTGGATCTGTATGAAATTGGACAGTATCCACGCTTCTTGGAAGTAAAGTAGTCCTGGGATTTTGTATGGACCTAGAGCGTTCTCTTCTGGATGAAATGCAAAATAGATGATGGCGGTTTCCTAAAAGAGCAAAAACAACCCCGCATCCGATTATCCATCCCTGTTCAAAATTTTGCATATTGGACACTTAAACATCTAAATTTGCTTATCCCCATAGCAACATCTATAAAGTATAAACTTAAACCCAATTATCTTTTTTGACCCGCAATTAAATTAACTAACCACAAACTTGCGCGTTGCACGTGATAATTATTTTTATAGTAGTTTAATGAATTTTTTTTTTTTACAATTTAAATTAATTTAATAATGAGTAATGTATTTTGTAATCATATTTTTGTTTATTATAAGAACAATCCTAAATGTAATATAGGAATAATCATAAATTATAATATAAATTTTGTCGTACTAAAATGAAAATAATACAATTTAAAAAAAAAATTCAAAAGGCAAGTTACAAAAATATTCATTTTTTAATAAAAGTTATTTATAACATTTGTGAATTATTAAAAAGAATATAAAATTTGGAAATTATTCTTTTTGTTTTAAACAAATTTTCTCAAAGCTTATTTTTTCTACCTACGATCCAAAACACCGAAAAACGTAACTAAAAAAATTAATAAAACTAAACAATAATTAATTGGACCAACTAGAAAAACAATTTGTTGTTGATAATCTTTTTTTTTTTTTTGGGCAAAAATTGTAATTTCGTCCACCCAAAACATATGATTAAATAAACAATTATTAAAAGAAATCTAAGAATTAAATTTCTATTTATGCATTGTTATTAAATAATAATAATTATTAAAATAAAATTGCAAAAGCTTAAATTTGTCACCCATTCGATAATTTTCGTTTGACTAACCTTTACTTTTCTCTAAATAAATGACATTATAGAGTACTTCTAATATAACTATTAAAAGTAGTTTGTCCACCACAAATGATTAAAAAATAAACAAAAATTAGTAAAGACTCATAGTTTAACATCTAAATTGAGCACTATAAAAATCATGATATGTAATAGAATAAATGCCAAATTACAATCAATACCAAATTATCCAAGTCATGCTATGTAATAGAATAATATTATATTTTTTGTATGCTATATTTAATTCTTTATAATGCAATAGGATAACATTTAACAATCAAAGAGAACCAAAAAAACAAAACCAAAAACAAAAAACAACAACAATTGTTTTTTAAAAATCGCATTAGCCCAAAGTAGAGTTTTAAAGAATATTAAATATTATCAACCTATAGCAAAGATAGTAACAGATTTATAGTAAGAGATTACGAATAAGAAGAGATAAAAATAAAGAAAGATAAAGTAAAAGATGAAAAATGATATTAATGCAGAGGTTAATAGAGAGATGAAAATGTAAAGGAGTGAAAAAGGTTGGAGAAGTAGTGGAGAGATGAAAAGGTAAGGGAGGGAAGAAAGGTTGGAAAGTGTAAATGTTAAAAAAATAAATGTTAAAAACAATTATAGGAAAATTGGAAAGAAAAAATATAATAACGTGGATGCCAATATGGCTCAACTGAAGTATAGTAACAATAAATAATACGCTTCAACTTTTAGATATATATATATATATATATATATAGAGAGAGAGAGAGAGAGAGAGAGAGAGAGAGAGAAGATGTTGTGAATAAGAAGAGACAAAAATAAAGAAAGATAAAGGAAAAGTGAAAGAATGATATTAATGTAGCGGGTAGTAGGGAGATGAAAATGTATAGGAGGGAGAAAGGTTTGAGAAGTAGTGGGGAAATGTAAAGGTAAGGGAGGGGAGAAAGATTGGAGAAGTATAAATATTAAAAAAATAAATGTTTAAAAAATTATAGAAAAATTAGAAAGAAAAAATATAATAACGTGGATGCCGATGTGGCTCAACTGAAGCGTAACAATAATAAATGTTATGTTTCAGTTTTTAAATACATATAGATAGATGATATGGAGCTCTCTCTCTGCCTTGGGTTGGGTGTTGTTAGGGTATTGCATTTATTTATTTATTTTAATTTGGTGTGTGTATAAAATATAGAGTATTTTATTGTGATAAATTGCAAAATAAAAAATGAGATACAGAGTATGTGCATTAAAATGGTTATCTTAAATAGATAAACTAACTTTTTAGGGACTTGAAATGCATTTTTATTTTTTATTTTCGCATTTTTGAATGGGAATGCTCTGACTAGTACACGGCCAGCCCATAATGTTACAAGTGTGAGAGCATTTCCAAAAGTCCCTCCAAATTTTTGTACTGTTTGGAAAGTGAACAGTTTCTTTTACCTTTTAATTACTTACTTTTTCAAATATACTTTATAAAAAATTCTTTATCTTTTTATTTATCTTATTTAAATATTATTTTTTCATTCTATTTTTTTTTAATCTTTCTTTGTTTGTTTTATTATAAAAATATTGTGAAAATATTATAGTAGTATTTCTCAATTTTAATTTCTTATTCTTTATTTTATTTTTTCATTCCTCTAATTATTTGTTTTTCAACTATACGACTTCTGTTTGCTAAAAAAAAACTATATGATTTCTTCTTTTCTTTTCTTTTTTTTGTTTTTTCATCTCTTTTTTTCTCCTCCACACACATATCTCCATTCACCACTCCTCTTTCATCTCTTTTTTTCTCCTCCACACACGTATCCCCATTCCCCACTCCTCTTCATCTCATTTTTCTTTTTCTTTTTCTACCTCTTCTCCTTCAAGACCACCACACTATCTCTGTCCCTTTTTTTTTTTTTAACAGATCGGCAAACCGCTGCACACCTTTGAGAGAAGGCCAATGGAGATCGAGAGTCACCGAAAGGACAAATCCGTCGAAGTCACTAGGCAACACCACCCCGTCCTCCTCCCTACCGCCAGACAGATCGACTTGTCCCTTCTTCTTCTTCTTCTTCTTTTTTTTTTTTTTTTGGGGGGGGGGGGTGGGGGGGGTTTCTAATTCAACTTTGTTGTTATAATAATAAATAGATTTTGTTTTATGTTTTATGTTTTGATTACGTGAGACATTTGAGTCTTTGAGAGAGAAGCAAAGAAACTAAAACAAAGAGATGAGAGGAAAGAGAAAAAATTGTTTTTTTATTGAATTGTTTGATTTTTTTTTTAAGTAGAAAAAATTATTTAGAGTTGCTACAATGCTCTCTAAATCAAGAGAACTACTATAGCAACTTCAAAAAAAAATTTGGAAAAGTTTTACTTTTAGAGAAGCTGTTGGAGTGAGTTTTTGGTGTGTTTGTTCTTCAAACAATTTTTTTTTTTTTTTTTTGAGAAACTTGTTCTTCAAAATTGGTTTTAGAGAACCTATTGGAGATGCTTTAACCCATATATTATTTCATACACAATGACCAAAGCACCCCTAGTTACCTACAAAATTCTCAATTGACAAGCATGTCTGTAAATGTTTACATCGATGTATCAAACAATCATATACTTTGTTGTTTGACCAAAGAATAAGATATGGCCAATCATAATATTTTCACAATAAAGCATAGATAGGTCCAAATGAGAATTAGAAAACAACTTATCTCCTAAGTTTTGTTGTGAAATTATAGTGAAAATATTGTACCCGTAGCATTACTCAGCAAAAAGTTTGAACTATATATTTATTCCATCGGTTCTTTTAGGACCACACCATTTGTTATAACTTGATTATATGTGTGAATGTGATTGGTGAACCATTACATTCACATTAATACATCATTTTTTTTTATTAGGACACCAAAGTTGTTTCTATAGAATTGATGGATAGAGAGTCTCATCCCAAAATCTTTATTGGCAGTTCTTCTTTTACAACTTGTAAAAAATTGGGAAAATAATACTTTATCACCATAAATTATATTATTGGTTACACTTTATATTCTAAACTTTTTGAAAGTACGTTTTGCAACATAAACTATAACTATTGTTACACTTTGCACACTAACATCAACTTTATTATTAATTTGGGTAGAAAAGTATGACATCACGTAAAAATACTAATATCATAAACTTTTATTATAAAAAAAGTGATATCATATTCCATAAAACCTATAGCCGTGTTTTAAAAACGTGGCTATAGGGTTTTTTTTTTTTTTTTTTTTAAATTCCTGGTTTTTTTTTTTCCCAGAAATATTTTGCCTAACAATAGTGTACCACTAGAATAATAATTCTCAAGGTTATACTATTGGTTTAAAAGATCCTTGATTAGTATCATGAAGGCAACATCGTGATGTTTTCTTTCATTTAGCGACTAGAAGAGAAATTGTGTGAGCTTAATTGGCAGTGTTATTTGTGTAATTATAAAATATTCTAGAGTATAAAAAATGCGTATTTCTCTTTTGTGGGTAGAACCCATAATGTGGTCATCAATAATATATAGAATTTTAGATTTTGCTAATTTTGAACCTCAAAAAAAGGCCTCTATTATTTTTTGCTGAGTTTTTTTGGGATTTTATTTGGTTCTAACATCCCTAGAGCTTAATTAAATTGATCCTTGTTTTTTTCTTTTTTTCTTTTTCTTTTTTTTCTTTTTTTTTTTTTTATGATTTTCATAGTATATTTTGAAGCTGATTTCGGACATCCTTCAAATTTACATACGTACAAATTAAACATTTTTCTACCTCAAAAAAAAAAAAAAAAAAAATACGTAGGAGATATGAATATTCCATGAATTTGAGCAAAACAATTGAATGAAAATTTATATCCACGAGTTGTAATGATAATACGATAATGGATGATTTGAATGTCAATAATACATTGAAAATGCCAAAGATGTTTGTAGATCAAACTGCATTTTAAGGTGTTCCTAAATTCTAAAGAAGACATTTAAAATTTAAATCCTACTAGCTCTCTAACTATTAAATTACCCATAAAAAAATTACATTGTAAAGTAAGCATATTAATTTAGAAATACATGCTATTCATGAATTAAATGGACTAGCTCCATCCGTTGTCTCTAGGTTTTTAGTTTTCCTACTAAAAAACAAATAACAAGCAGTACCAATTTCCAGTAGCACAGCAACAGTACCCAATAATGCAAGTACGATAATATAGGCTTCTTTCCACATTTTTTCTGGCTTCAAAATATTAATCCCCATAAATACATTAACGATACTCAGAATGATTGTTCCATAACCAATGCAGATATGCATTATATTCCAATATTTCCTGAACTTGAGCTCCTTTGGCCTTAAAAACAAGCCAATCTGAATTGTTGCAAGACAAAAAAGACTAATGCCAATGCATCCATGCACCTTTTGGTTAAATCCAGAGAGTTGAACACCAAGGTTGAGTCCAGTTGTCCAGCCCATTACACCAACAATGTACCCCAAAGATTGACATATAACATGAATATAGAACCATGCCGAGTCTGTTGTTTTGAACACCTTTATATACCTTGCTATAACAACTCCTAGAGGCAACATAATACCCCAACCAATGATATTCAAGCCTCCATGAATTTTCTTCATTACCATAAATCTTTCTGCTCCTCTTGTTCCAGTCTTTCCCGATAGAAAATTCAAAGTACCATAGGACCGAAGATTGTTTTTAGAATAACCATGAAAGCTAGGAACATTATCCACAGACATTGGACCTCGTTGCCACACATGATTCACCATGGTGGTTCTGCTATTAAGCATTAACGTGGCAAAAATGATGATTGAGTTATTTGCATAAATTGCTGAGACACCATAGACAGGAAAACTTAGCTTCCCTTTTTCAAGAATTGTTTCACGACTGGTTATAGAAGATGTATAGGCTATTAGTCTCCCATCACTTATTGGGTGTGCAACAAAAGCTTGAGCGCCAACCATACCAATTGAAGTGGGATTGATGGCCCAAGCAATCCAAGTTGAGTAGTTATAAATACCCGACTGCCTAAAAGCAATTTCAACCTTGTTAGATGATATATTGTAATTCCAATAGAGGGCTGAATTTAACACATCCAAATCTTGGCATGAGGCAAAGTTAGAAAACTCGGACGTAGAAGAACACTGTGACTTGCATAAAAAGATGGCAGTCGAAAAGAAGACCATGAGGAATAATAATAATTTGTGGAAGAAAATCCTAGTCATGACTCGCAAACCAAAACCCAAATGAAAATATGGAGGAAAGATCGTGAAAGAAAAGGAGCACTTGAAAATATTTCTTGAGGGTATATATGTTTGAAAAAGACAATATCCAACTCCCTCAGTCCCTCTCTCTCTCTCTCTCTCTCTCTCTCTCTCACACACACACACACACACAATCTCTGTCTCTCTATCTCTCTCTCTATATATACATGTATATATATAGTGCTTTGGCTCGGTAGTTCTTACTAAAGTATTATTGGCCTGTGTAGAAATTTACTAATTAATTTCGTGGTCATTTCCTTTGGCTATTTCTAGTCAACTTATACCCGGACACTGACAGCATAGTTCCAGAGTTTTATTCAATTTTGTGACTTTTTATTTATTTATTGGAGGAATGTTATATATAATTTTTGGACGAAGTACATGTATTTTTCAAACTAGTTACAGAACGCATATATAGGTCACGTTACTTAGACTACACCTAGGATAGTTTTAATTTTATCCATTGCCACACATAAGTCACAGGATTTTCCTATGTACAGTTTGGAAATAAACTTTTTCATAATATTTTAGATAGGTTTTTATTCCTAAATACTCCTGATTTAGAAACTTAGTAATTCCCTGGTCCTTTCCTTTGACTACTCCCATCCTACTTGTTCTTGGGACTCTTGTAGAGTTTTTGTTCAAAATTTCAAATTGTGAACCGGAGAATTGTTATATATAGGGTTTGCCTAAACTTGTAAATTTTGTTTTTTGGATTGAGAATTATGGTAGAGTCCGGCTCAATCTATTTAGAATTTCAAATTCTTAGGATTGAAGTAGTCCAACTCCAAAGCACGCATGTTTACTAACTAAATTCCCAATCTGATATGTCAATATGTAAGAAGGAAAATGGTAGTTCCACAAAAAATTACACAACTTTTGCCAAAATTTATCACACGGTGAGTTATGTGTGGTAAAGAAAAAGTTGTGGGTCTACATGTTCATCACTTACAACTTGTAACGTGACGAGTTATGGTAAAAGTTTTGTAATTGTTTGTGATCCTAACATTGCTCCTGTAAGAAAAAAAAAACATTATATGTAATCAAAGTATCAAAATCAGATACATTGTTGGTTCAACAATAAGTTGGGACTTTCTGACCAATAAATATCACTATTCACATCTACTTATATAAAATTAAGACTGTAAACGAACCAAACCGTTCATAAACAGTTTGAACTTGGTTTAATAAAAAGCTCGTTCATATTCATTTGTTTACAAACAAGTTACACTTGAGGCTTAAGTTTAGACTTGTTTATTAAACAAGTCGAGCTCAAGCAAAAAAAAAAAAAAAAAGCTCGTGAACAAATATTAGGGCTTGATATAAAACAAGTCAAGCTTAGGTTTATTTATAAACCTAGTAAGCTTGATATGTGCCTTTTCTTTTTCTTTTTTCTTTTTTGGATGAGGAATTGATATGTACTTAATTAATATAAGTCCATTACAAATATTTTAATAATAATGTGGACCACTTGGTGCTAATTACGATTTACCATTACCCTTTTTTTTTATTTTTTCCTCCCTTTGCCTCTCCATTGGTACCCGAGTGTTATGATTTACGTATTTTTAATCTATGTGGGCTACATGTCCACCATTGATCCATTCGGCAAAAAGAAAAGGTCCACTAATGATCCCTTTCCTTTCCATCCATTCCCATCAAAACGTTACAAAAAAAGACTTACTTTACATGTAACCACGTTACCAACCCCTCCCACATTACTCACAATTCAGTTTGTTCAAAATTTCTCCACTTAACCCAGCCACCTTATCATCTTTATTTAGAGTTTAATGGTGTGTTTGGATATCACTTATTTATTAAAAACTGAAAACTTATTGTTGAAAATACTGGAGTAAAATAATTTTTAAATGTATGAATAATGTTGTGGGACCCAAATTTACCTAAAAATTTGTGTTTTGCTGAGTTCGGTGGTACATGAACAGTACCCATAGAACCCACTAAAAAAACGCTAAACGCGCAGATTGGGCTTAACTTGCAGATTGGGCAAAATGCCCAATCCAATCGCATGCTAAATATTTCACAGCCTAAATAAGACAGAAGCTTCCTTGGAAATCTTTCTCTTTTCTCTCTTTGACCTTTATTTATTGTTTCTATCTAGGGTCTATATCTTACCATCTAGAACAATATAAGGCATAAGCTTCTTTGAGAAGCATTCTTTTTTCTCTTTTTCACCTTTAGGGTATGTTTATTTGGTAGAATTTTAAGGAGGATGGAAAGTTGAGGAGAGAAAAGTGAAGAAATAGCATTTTTAATGGTTATTTGGTTGGTAGGGGGAGAAAAAGTAACCCAAGCCCATCAAAATATTTTCTCTCCAAAATAAGGAGAAAACTTAAGTGAAAAAAGCTCAAGTTTAAGCTGACCAAAATGCCCATGTGAAATTTTTATTTTTTTTGTTCCTTTATTCGTTTTTTCTACTTCTTTGTTGTTATTGTTGTTGTTGTTGTTGTTTTTTTTTTTTTTTTTTTTTTTTTAATTAAAAGTGTCCATACACAATTTTTTTTTTTTTTAAATGTGTTACTTTTTTGTTTCTTTAATGGGGACATATTGTAAATTTATATCAACTTCATTTTCCATCTTCTCATTTTTTTTTCTCAACCAAACAAATAAATTTTCCATCCTCCCAAACACTAATAGGAGAAAACTACTCTTATATCATCTCCTCATTCTTTATCCTTCCACTTTTCCACTTCTCCAACCAAATGGACTCTTATTGTCTCTTATTGTCTCTATGTATCGTCTATATTTTACAACCTAAAACAATAGTCTTCCTTAATAAGACAAAAGCTTCCTTGAGAAGATTCTCTTTTCTCACTTTCACCTTTTATTGACTCTATCTATAGGGTCTATATATATAGCCTAGAACAATAGGCTTCAATACGACTTTAGATTTGGTGTCATATTTAGAGCATGTTTGGATGTTTTTTTTTTTTTTTTTGTCACTTAATTTCTGTCACTCAATTTTTATTACTCATCACTCATCACTCTAAAATATCACACTTGTTTGGCACCATCACTCCCTTACCATCACTCAATTTTTTCACACTATTTGTGGGTCCCATACCTGTAACTCGGTGCAGCTTTTTTTTCTTTTCTTTTCTTTTTTCAGTACCCAAACTCACCAAAGAGAAAAAAAAAAAAAAAAAAAAAAAAAAAAAAAAAAAAACCCAAAACATGAAGACTGAACTAGTGAAAGAAGAAGAAAAAAAATGAAGAAACCCAAAACATGAGGACCGAACTAGTGAAAGAAGAAGAAAAAAAAGAAACCCAGAACATGAAGACTGAACCAGTGAAAGAAGAAGAAGAAGAAGAAGAAGAAGAAGAAGAAAAAAAAAAAAACAAACAAACAAACAGCCAACCCAGGAGAAGAAAGGGGAAAAAAAAAGTCAAAAGGTGCGGCTGAGTGGGTCTCTCATGTGTGTCTAATTACAAAAATGTCATTGAGTTATGAGTTATGGAAACTGAAAACAGCCAAAATGTGTTTTCAGTTTCCATAAATCATAACTCAAAAATCAGATAATTGAGTGATGGAAACATAGTTATCGTGCAGCCAAATAGATATTGAGCTATGGGTCCCATCATTTTTGAGTTATGAGTTATGGAAACTGAAAATTAAGTTACGAAAATAGGCCAACCAAACAGCCTCTCAGCATCATTACCATCTTCACTCTCTCTACCTCCAAGCCGTTCACAATCTTCACTCACCCCCAAATAAATCTCTCATTTTTTTTTAATTTCTATTTTTGGTTTAATTTTTTTTAATTCCTATATATTTTTATAGTTGATAGCCATTATAATTTTTTTATTACTCATAAACATCTTGATTTCCAGATTATGGTTGTTTCCGATTCTATATAACCCAATAACATCTTATTGATTGTATTTGTTTGATAGTAGCTTAGTTTTGTAATTAGAAGCATGATGTATTTAGTATGTTATTCTTGTTTACTTAATTTTCCAAGATTTAAGCATTTACAATTTAATTTTGTTGGATTCCAAGTTCAAAAGATTGATAAAGAGCTTAAGCGGCAAACTTATCAAACCAAGCCAAGCCGAGATTGAACACTTGACATTTATTAACAAGCCGAGTTCAAACATGCACTACTCAAAAAAGTTTGGTTTGTTTACAGCCTTATGTAAAATTGCATAATGCATAAAATATAGCTAATGAAGTCCAAATATCATAAAATATCGTTAAAAAAAATGATATTTTAATAATAGAATAGATCTTTCAAAAAGCAATTAGGTAATTTTTTTTTTTTTTAAGAGTAAGTTTTTATACTAAAATAAACAAGCTAATGTGAATGCGAGGATGGGGTTCTCAATAGTCTAAAAAACTATAAAGTTTTATATCTAAATGTATGAGTTGCCATTTCCCAATGATAAAATAAATAAATGAATTTCCAGGTTATCATATTTTTGGAAAATTATAATTTACTACCCTAAACTTTTCAAATATGCGTTTTACACCCCAAACTATGACTCTTGTTACACTTTGCACTCCGATGTTAAATTTGTTGTTTACTTGGACGACAATTTAAAATTTATGGTGCAAAGTGTAATTAGATGTATAGTTTAAGGTGATAAATTGTAGTTTTTCTTCTAGTTTTAAAACATTGAGAAGATGGGCAATTAGGTGTTTTCATGTGGTCTATATTTTTCCATCCAACTTAACAGCAAACTTGATGTCAGGGCACAAAGTGTAACAAAGATTATAGTTTATAGTGTAAAATATACATTCCAAAATTTAGGGTATAAAGTATAATTATGATATAATTTAGGGCAATAAAGTATAATTTCCCGTATTTTTAGTGACAATGAGAAACCAATAATAATTGCATAAAAACAAATATCATAAACTATTATTATAAAATTCATTCATAAAATTTTATGAAAAACTTTTTCTTTTCTCCATCATAATAGTTGCAAAATATTTCTCAATTAGGTTTTTTTTATCTTAAGGTCACCAAGAATTAGTAGGATTGATAGTGTACCCTAACAATAATATACCAATAGGGGGAAGGGGTTGAGTTTAATTGGTACCTCTCTATCCACACTTCAGGTCTAGAAGGGAAAGAGTTTGAACCGCAGAATTAACACATTTTGAAACAATCTCAAAAAAGAAAAAAAAGAAAAGAAAAGAAGAAGTAATAGTTCTCAAGATTATACTATTGGTTTAAAGATCCTTGATAAGTATTTAGTATTATGATTCCTCAAATTGTTAAGTGCAAGCCAAATTGACTTGGGTTTTCACGGCAAAGAATAATATATTTACCCCATAATTTGAAACTTTTCTTAGAAAGTTTCTAACTATTTATCATACGATAAAAATGTTAGAATGCTTGTTATGTTTGTAGGACCATTTTTTTGAAAGGTTCCTCAAGCCCAAACCCAATGAGATACTGAAGGGCCAGACAAGATGTGAGATACTGAGTGAAGGAATTGGGTTTGATCCCACTGCGGCCAATTGGGTCATTTTAACTAATCGATTTGTGCACAAGCAAGTCCAAGAAATATGTATGTATGTATGTACGTGTGTATATTTGCAAGAACTATGAAAGCAATGACATAATATTGGGAAATATAAATATATTTAGTGAACTCTTATTAATAAGTCAAATAACCCAAATACAAATTTTTTGAGGGAATGGTATAAAACCCATAAGTTCCAAATTTCACAGACTTAAGTGAACTTTGAGGTCTACAAAAACTTGCAAAGTATGGATCCCTGGATTGATGTATAGCCCCAGGCAATCCTACAAAAAAGGGCCACTACTTTCTGGGAGCTTGACCTAAGTTCTATATTCTCATTATAATTGCCGATTTTCTCTATTACTTTATGTTTTTCTCTTTCTAATGTTTCTCTTTCATTCTCTACTTGTTGTTTTTCTTCCATGGATGATTCCTCCCGGCCCTTTTATACTAGTCTTAGAGGTTCTCAAAATTACTATCTTCTCCTTTGCCTTGATCTTGCTGCTTGCCCTTGTGTTGAAGCTTTGGGTGTTTTTTTACCATTCACGTTCTTGGGAACTTGTCCTCGAAAGCACATTTGGTTGTTTTCCTCTTATAGGAGATACATTTTTCCAATTCAAACATCAGCTAAGGTCAACAAGGATGGGTCTCTTCTCAAGGCTAGTGAGAAGGACATTTTGAAGATTTCCTCACTTTGATAGGGACTCCATTTATCATGCCTCCTTCCTAAAATGGTATAGATCCTTTATTGATTTGGATGAACTTTTAAAGTGTGTTGGACATCTTTCTCTATCCATTATTTTTCTTTTTGGTCGACGTTCCTCGAGCCTCTCCCTCATGGACTGGTTGGTTTTCACCTCTAGGTCTCAAGGTTTTGTGGGATCATTTGTCCCTTTCAATCCTTTCTCTAAGGGAACTTGGCCTTCCATGGCCTTTTCCTTGGTAAACCCTATTTAGGCTCCCCCATTTGCTGGGCTGGCCTCATTCGAGAACCTTTTCACTTGCACCCTTTTATAAGGTCGTTTGCACCTTGTTTTTAAGGCCATTTTCCTTCTTTCTTTCATGTTGGACTTTTGCCTCATTCTACTTAGTTCATTTGCCTCTTTTGCATTAGCATTCCCATGAAGCCATGGGTCCCTCATACCCATGAAAGGCCCATGGTTTGTTTCCTGGGCTAGATATGTTCCTTTAATTTTTTGGGTATCAACAAACATAAAATCCAATATATTGAGAGTATGATTGCTTTTTACAGGTGTAAATTCAAAAGTAAACAAGAACATAATTCCTAAAAATTATATTGAATAACAATACCAAAAGAAAGAAGTTTACGACCAAGAAAAACAAAACGAAACCAAAAAAAAAAATCCTGCCCAAATCTTTATGTATTAGTGCCTACTTTCAGTTTTTGTGCCATAAAAGGTCAAATAAAAATGCTAGTTTGTGTTTGACTCAGAATTCAATATCAACATCATGGTTTTAGAAACCGATATGGCGAAAGAACTAGAAAAGGAACTAATTACCAATTTTTTGGTTGAACAGGAGTTTGACCGATGGTTGAACTGATGACATCATAAATAATTTAATTATTATTTATATAAATTATATAAATAATTAATAATTTTGTTATATACTAAAACTAACAAACCAATAGTAATAAATATGTTTCCTTAACAAACATACAAGTATATAACATCTTTTTATAGAATTTAACATAATAACATTAAGGAGGACAGACCAAAAAAACAGATTCAGAGAAAATTATCAAATGAAAGAAAGAGAATCAACAATCAAAAGCAAAGGAAAAAGGAATAATCAAAATACCTGATGAAGCAGAGCACAGAGGACTGACCAAAGAAAAAAAAAAACCCAAATTTCAGAAATGTAGAATCAAGTAATCAAAAATCAAAAGCAAATGAAAAATGAAGATAAGTTCAATAACTAATGATTGATGAAGCCACTAAAGCAAAGAGGGCGAGATCAAAAAAAAAAAAAAAAACCCAAATTTCAGAAATTCAGAATCAAGCAATCAAAAATCAAAAGCAAAGGTAAAAGGAAAATAAGTTCCATACCTAATGATTGATGAAGCCACTAAAGTAGAGAGGGCAAGACCGGGACAAAGGAAAAAAAAAAAAAACAGAAGCAGTCTAGCAGATCGTGATTGTGAGGATGAGAAGCAGAATAGAGGTTGTGAGAAGGGAAAAAATTTGAGAGGTTTAGAGGCAAAACAGAGGCTTCACCGTGAGCTTGAGAGTTGAGTGAGGTGAGACTCTCACTGTGAGAGTGAGACAAAGGCATGAGATAGAGATTAGAGAGGTGTGAGAGTATGAATAGGTGTTTAGGTTAGTTTTTAGGTTTCCTTTGTACAAAAAGACGTAGTATAGGCTGAGAATAAGTCCAAAAAAAAAAAAATGGTGTAGTTTAAGTGGACAACCCAACCAGCCTTTAACCGATTCGACCCTACCGGTTTTCGGTTTTCCGGTTGAACCAACTGGTTTCTAGATTTTCTCGATTTTTGATGGATTTTTGGTTTTTACCCATAACCGGACCAGATTAAAAGCCAATTCCTAGTTAAACTGGTCAGACCAGCCAGCATGGTCTAGTTTTTAAAACCATGATTAACATCACTTACTTTTTTTCTTTTTCTTTTTTTCAATACTATATATATATATATTAGGAAATAGTAATACTTATTAGAACACATAAACGCAAAAGTAATATATAGTTTTTTAAACAGACTTATAATACATTACACGAAAGTACTACTATACTATTAAGTATTGAGTCATCGACACAAACAAGAAAGAGGGAAAGAAATTCTAACATAAAGGCATACCATAAACTCCTCTTAAAAGTCATTGTACCACTAACTTCTTGAAAGTTAAGCAATCCTAAGATTTTGTGTTGGTAGTAGTACATTGATGAGGACACTCCATTAAACCATTTTTTCATAATAAATTTCACCAAATATTGGAAATTATTATTAATGCAAAAAGTTTTGCTCTAAACATGTTTCAAACTTTATCTTTTGCTAATTGCCATATGAGCTTTGTTATCCACTATTAACAAATGACCAACCACATTGGTAGTTTTTCCATTACTAACAAGTTATCATACCAAAAATTTGGAAATTTTTTTTTTGAGAAAAACAATTGGGAAATTTGTTGCAAAATATGTTACCTATTGATATATGGATTCTATTTAGACCTGACTTTAGAGTCCAACTCAAAAGAGAAGCATGTGTAATGAGATTTTTTTTTGAGCAATTAGAGAAACAGGGACAAAAAGAAAGTCAAAGCAAAAGAAAAAGCAATATAATGAAATGAGTAATGCTAGAGATATAAATTATTTTACAAAAAAAATTTACAAATTGCTGATATAGTTAGTAATTATCGATAAATGAAAAAGTAATGTTAATGGTGGGTCTAGATGAAAACCAGTAAGAAGTTTGGTCACACCATCAATTTGTAAAAAAGTTGTAAAATAGTTTGTGTCTGTTGCATTACTTTAATAAACTTTATTAAAAACAAATGATACGTTTACTTTATACCTTCTTAATTGAGTTTTGTGTGATTTTCTTCTTTTGAAATTAATGAGAACTTGAGACCAAATATGCTTGATTGGATTTGATTTTTTAGAGGAGTAATTGCATTAAACCCACCTATAATTTGGCTAGTTTTAACAAAGTATACCCATAATTTAAAAGTTTTCACTTAACCTACTTGAGGTGTCCTCCATTAGACAGCCGTAATCCACCTCTCTCATTTCACCATTAAAAACAAAAAAAATATAACCCAAAAAAAAAAAAAAGATCTAAAAGTGATATTTGTAAGAACTATAAGTGTTTTTATACTTTCACTCAAGAACACTAAAAGCAAAACCTAGATCAACCCAGAACTGGATCTAGACACCAAGTTAAAACAAAAACTTTCTAAGACTCAAGGTCAAGGCCAAAACCTCTGTCAAAGAGCAATTATTTAAACAAAAAACTTTCACAAAATACTAAAAACCTAGGTCTTTCAAGACTTGAGAAAAAACATGCTCATTTTCTTCTCTTTTTCCTTCATCCAAAACCAAAACCACCTTGATCTCCCAAGTATTCCATTCAAAACCAAAAAGCCACATGCTCAAATGCTCTCCCAACCACAATTAATCCTCCTTACACATTTAGATTCAAACCTCTCAACCCAGTTTCAATTTCACAACAAATGGGTTTAAGTTATTCTCTGTCAAGACCTCAAAGCCCACCCCTAATTGCAACCTTTGCTAGGAATTGTTTTGGTGAGCCAACCACAGCTCTCTTCACACTTCCACCAAAAGCAAAGAGCGTAGTGTTGGAAGTCAAGGGTCACCGCTGACCATGGCAATAGAAAGTGGAACAATGATGCTAGAAGTCATCGACAAAGAAAATGGAGAAAGTGAGAGATCGAGAGAGTAGATGGAAAATTTAGAAAAATAAAAGGGGGAGAAATTAGATAGAGAAAAAAAATTTTACAATTGTAAATTCAACTAAGCAAATAGATTGAGATTAGAGAGAGACAAGAGAATCTTATTAGAGGAAAAAGAGGAGTTAAGAAGAGAAAAAGAAAAAAGGAAATAAAATATAATGAAAAAGACACATTTACCTATCTTTTTAATAGTGAAAAAGGTGAGAGAGTTACGGCTGTTTAACAGAGGATACTTCAAATAGGTTAAGTGATAACTTTTAAATTACAAGTAGATTTTATTAAAACTACCAAACTAAAATTGGAAGAAGAAAGGAAAAAGTTAAAATTTAGGAGTTTTAAAATTAGTAATTTAAACTTTTTAAACACAATCATTTAAGGGTATTTGGGGCATTAAAAATTAAGAGTACAGTAAGAATTCAAACTAAGGAAGCCGAATAGATAATAAAATCACACAACATTTTCCTTAATTCAACCATCATCATGGATCAAAATAAAGTAAAATAAAATATTACTGGATTCATCACAACACAGATCATGTGGTGCTCTTCTAGTCTTTTTTTAGCCCGGTCGTCCCATAAATGTTATACATGTGACCGTGTACTATTTGACTATTTCATGACCAAAGCACCCCTGGTTACTTACAAAATTCTCAACCTGACATGTCTGTCTGTAACTGTAGTAAACGTCGATGTACTCAGACAATCAGATGCTTTGTTGATTCAGAACAAAGTTGGGACTCTCTATCTCATAATCCTTATCAGATGTTCTCCTTTTACAAGTTGGGAAAGATCTGATAGTACAACTTGCTGTGCCACCAATCCATGTTGCATAGAAAATCCCATTATTACAGTTAATGCCCACACACATTCCCCCATTGGAGCAGCCAATTCATGCAAAGTGCCAATCTTTGACACGTTTGGAGGATCTGAGGATGGGGTTCTCAATGGTGGGTTCATTGGGTTCTCATATGTGGGCGAGAAATTCTCATCAAAGGAAGTTAAAGTTTGAATCTTTTAGTCACAGAAGGAAACATACCCTAGATTTCAACTTCTCAAAGCATCGGTCTCATCCGGCAAAGATTTTGTTGAGCAAGCGTGATGCATTTGAATTTGAGGAGAGAACAAGCCCAAATGAGGTAAACCCACGTTGAATTTTCATTTTATTTTATTTTGGGAGTACTTGTTATTCTGTAGGTGCGAATTCATTCATTTTTAATAGGACAACAAGCCAAATTGAGGTTAACCCACTTTGTAATTTCCCCTTCATTTTTTTTTTCTTTTGGGGGTTTTATCTGAGCTACTAGAATTTTCAATAGGAAGCTGTTTTGGTTCTCAGCTGCAATACCAAAGCACAGCTTCATAGGGTGGTTAGCAATGAAAGACAGACTCTCAACTAAAGCAAGATTGATACAATGGGGTTTCATTGGGGATAGTCTATGCTCCTACTGCAAAATGATGATTGAAACTAGGAACCAGTTGTTCTTTGAGTGTCCTATTAGCCAAAGAATTTGGCAAGCCATAATGGAGCTTAGTTTAGTTTCTAGTATACTCTATAAATGGTAGGAGGTGGTCAAGTGGGGAATAAATCACCTACTGGGCAGTAACTTCAAAGTTTCTTTGTGTAAGGTGGCTTGATATGCCACTGTTTATAATATATGGATACAAAGAAACAATAGAATTCATAGAGGAAGCATCAAAACCGAAGAGCAGCCGATTAAAATTATAAAAAGGGATGTCAAGGGAAGAATGGAAGGAGTTTTTTTTCTTTCAAATTCCTAGCAGTTGCACTCTTGTCTCCAATTGGGGGTTTTACTGTGTGTACTTGTTTTAACTCATTTGTAGTGAGCTATAGTATTAGGTGTAGAATAGTGTTTGAGCCTTACAGGGAGTTCTAGTTTTAAGTGAATATTGCAGGTTGTGGGTTGTGCTAGAGTTTATGCTCTGCTTTGTGTGTTGTTTGTTCTAGGCAAGGGGTTTGAGTTCCCTTGTGGGACCTCTTTTCCTTGTTTCCTTTGTTTTGCGGTAATAAAATTTTCTGAATTAACCAAAAAAAAAATTGTACTAGAATTTTGTTACTATTTGGTAGAATTAGTGGAACCCAAAATTTGTTGGAAAGGAACAGTTTTTTACTGACTGCCTTTTTATGGAGTACCTATACAGGCTATACTGAAGCAGACTGAAAAAGAAGATACAGGTGAAAATGATGATAATTTTTCCAAAAATCCAATCAATATGAATATTTGACCATATACAACTGAGTTCACAAGTGTACATGAATATTTTACCCTCAGGCTGTTGTCAAGATAATTTATTTACACATGGATGCAAAACCAAAATTAGTAAGGTGGATTGTTACCTGGAGAGTTCATTGAGTTTTTTACCAGAATAATAGTTGTGCTAGGAACAAAGAATTTTTTAAAAGAAAATTAAAGAAAGTTAAAAAACAAAAGAAAAAAAAAAAAGTTTAACAACTCAACAGGAACAAAAAAATTTTGGATTAGATTGGTTTCACTTCACAGGACATGTTTATTGTACAGTGTCAGTGAATCTGGATAACCATGTCGAATATTTCATGCACTAGGAACAAATTTTATTTTTCTCAAACAATAAGATAACAAAGAATTTGAAGCATAATTATTAGTTGCTCTCTGAAGTGAAGGGGATGTCTATGCTTGGTGACTAGGGGATAATTTTGGCATCAATTCTGGTGTTGGATTTATAAGTTTAACAATGCAGAAAGTATTCAATCCATTTGATGTGTTTTAATTTGTCAAGTATGAGAATTTGAATGCCTGTTCTGCAGTGTGTGCTTTCAGCTTGGACATCTCTTCCGTCAATGCTGCTAAAGAACTATTTGAATAAAAGATTTGTGATGAGAATCATAGGAATGAGTAGGATCTTATGGGGTGCAGTTTGAATTTAAGCAAGTAGAAATCATAAACATGTAGCGACGTTGTTGACGAAACTCTTGTATTTTATCAAGAGGGATGCTTCCAATTTTGTTGCTGATCGCCAGTTTCTGGTAGTTAGGCTGGACATACAAACCTTTTCAACTGATAAGCAAATGCATCGTATTTCCTGCTTGTGATTTCTACCAAACCATTTGGATCTTTAATCTCCTATTGTATGACTTTTATGTTAAGATTGATTGTACTTAGGCAGGCAAGTAAGATTACAACTCTAGCAAGGCAAATGAACAACTTACCTAGGTTGAAACAAATAGCATTCTTTTATATATATATATATATATATAACAAATCTAAATTCATTTTTAAGTAGTCTCCAGTTCATGCTTGATTATTTGAGCCCTGTTACTCTCTTGTCAACATGACCAATTTTAATCTTAATATCATTTTTGCGGGTGGGGGGTAGAGAATTGAAACTGGACTATGAAATTTATGGATCTTAACAGGATTTAGAATTTCTTATTGGTTGTTCCAAGAGTATCATGCTTTAAGAAATTTTGTGAATATTGAGAATGTATCAAATGTCTTGCAATTTTAATGAATGTTTGAAAAGGTTTAGTAGCTAATTTGGCTGTATTGTTTGAAAGGTCAGAAAAGAGATACAGCAATGCTATGAACTCATACACAGACTTGGGAGGGGAGTCGTGTATTTGGGTTCTTCGAGGATGGGACCTGCTCATTCTCATTACCTGCAAACACAAGAGTTGGGTAGAGAGGCAAGTGACTTTATACATTGATTCCTGCCTGCTTTTCCTGGCATACATGCATGTAAATTTTGGTATCCAAATCACGTATTCACATGCATCAAGAATGGTGATACATGGAAGCACAAAATCACAAATTGCATCCTGAAACATACTTTTCCTATTAATTGAGGTTAACTTTTCCTTATGATCTTCCATCGTCCATCGGGCAGATTGCAAATCTTTTGGACTGCACTTCATGGAGTGGGATTGGCCCTGGGTTAATGGATGCTGCTACTAAAGGTGCTTTACAAGCGGGAAAACCAGCGGGTGGATTTAAGATAGGTAAAGAAGCTGGTGAATGGACAGCCTCAAATTTTCATCCATATCTACCTCCAGAAACTTACCTTACTTGCAGGTAATATACTATTGTTGCTACCTTATCATTGGATTTTGATGCTTCTCAGTTGCATTAACTGCTTTTTAATAATGCAGGTTTTTTTCTGCAAGGAAGCATGGGTTGGTGGATGCTATAGTTAGGAGCAGTAGTTCTGATAGAACTGCTGTTGTTGCTCTTCCTGGTGGTATTGGTACACTAGATGAGGTGTTTGAGATATTAGCATTAATTCAACTGGAACGGATAGGATCAAAGCTTCCTGTACCCTTCCTTTTAATGAACTATGACTCATTCTACTCAAAGTTATTAGACTTTCTTGATGATTGTGAGGGTTGGGGTACAGTTTCCAAAGGAGAGGTTGCATCACTGTGGACGGTTTGCGACAATAACTCAGAGGCTTTGACTTATTTAGCAGAATTTTATAATCTCCCTCTTAGTGACAAAGATAAACATGGAACTGAACTGCAAAGTATTCGTGGCACAGTTTCTTCATAATTTTTGCAGTTGACAATGATTTGATTGTTATGAGATTCTTTTCCAATCCATATGATATTTTACGTGTAATAGATGTAATGGCATCAAGAATGCTGCACACTAATGATCATTCCAAAATTTAGAAACGGATGTTTTAAAGTCTCTTTGGAATGGGGAAGACTATCATTAAATCCTGGTTCATTGATCTGTAATATGTCATAATTCAGCTTGGAATTATTTGGCTGAATCTGGTTACAAATAAAAGAATTGTAGTTTACAGTTAATCTTACGATCAAGTTAAAAATGAGTCTCACCTATAGCTTTCAGTGAGCAGCCAGAAATTGCCATTGTTGGTTTTCTAATTCACTTGATGATGTGTATTCATTCTATGTACCTTAAGCTGATTTTTATTTGGTTTTCTTTTGCAGGAAATTTGGAACCATTAACTGATTGACATTCTTTTCAAACGGACCACGAACAATATGGTTATAGGATAGATCAGATTCATCAGAATATGGCAAAAAGAATAGCTGTTTAAGTTAGAAGTTTGAACTAGCTGTGAGAAATGAGAACAATACCAAAGCAACTAGTCATGCCAAGACACGCAAAGAAGGCAAATTCGAAAAATTCTGTAAAAACTTGTGCGCTCAAGACTATGAAGAGAAATATGGATAGTGTTTACAGCTCTTAAAAAATGTATACTTCATATATTCCTTTGATGGAGGACACAAGCAATTTATAATTATAGGTACTTCATAAAAACATATGAATACCTCATATATTCAAGACTTTGAAGAGAAATTGGGATCCCGTCAACTCAACGTTTTTTCTTAAACACTCCTTACGTAAGGAGTTTGATTATAATATATAAAAGCTTAAGGATAGCATTTATTAATTTTATGCTTATGTTAAACCACATCAATTAGCATTTCAGTTCATTTAGTCAATTTCAGTCCATCAGTCCACTTGTTCTGCTTCTGTCCATTTTGGTCTGTTCGGCCTAGCTTGTTAGCTTGTTTTCGGTGATGCTTTAGGAGAGGCTTATATTGAAAGATGAGTTGTTTCATTGACAATTATGTCAACTTTTCAAGGTAACGATAGTAGGTTATTGATAAAATTACATTTTTCTTATATTATTAAAGTTTTATATATTTTTTAATATAAATGACGAATTTACTTATATTTACTTCCTTTTTAAGCCATTTTGTAAAAAATGCTAGAAACAAAATATCACATCATTTTAGGTAGTGTTTAGTATATTAAGATCTATTACTTCCAATTTCCATTTTTCAATGATTTGTGATACCAAAGGGAAGGGGAAGGGGAAGGCGAAGGCGAAGGGGAAGGGGGGTTATTAAATGTGTTTTAAATAAAGTCAGTCAATAACCCCAGGCAATAACTAAAATCAAAATTAATATATGTCACAAAAGGTGATATTAACACCATGCCAAGCCTTTACTCAAAAAAAAAAAAAAAAAAAAAAAAAAAAAAAAAAAACACCATGTCAACCCATTTGCTTCTCATCATAAAATTTACTGATGGGATTATTTTAATTAATCTGTTTTAAGAGAAAAATCATAATTTCCTTCAGTATTGAAATAATACAATTTTGATGAAATTATTTCTATTTAGTAAATGTTACATCCTCTAAACTCGGGTCAAGAATGTGAAAAATTAGCGAAAATAATCAAAGTTTAAAAAACTAAGAAGTTGATATATGAGAATGAGATTACTAAGAAGTTGATATCATTTGGTATCAACTTTTTTTTAACCTCATGTCTTTTTTTTTCTTTTTCTTTTTTCCGAGTGATTTATACATGTTTCACCGAAACAGTAAAAGTGAAAATGTCGTACCATAAAAATATTAGTTTCAGCTAGAAGTTAATGTAAATTAAGTATCCAATATTCAAACTCTAAATATTATTGTTACATAAAGAAATAATATTATTGTGCAAATTGTGTTATAACTTTATAAGACAATAGCTCGTGGTTGATGATGATGAGAAAGGAGAGTATTTGTTGAGGAATTCCGCATATGCAGTTTTTCCCTTTGAGAAAGTATAAAGATAACAAATGAAAGCTGAAAAAACACGAAATCGACGGAATAGACTGAATTCTACTTGATTGGACCGAATTAAATTGAGTGAGACCGAGTTAGACTAAACGGACTGAATGGGACCTAAGTGGATCATATTGGACTAAAAGGACGGCATGGACCGAATTGGATTGATATTGATTGAAGTGGACCAAATGGACTGCAAAAACGTATGTATTCAAAACTTTGAAGAGAAATTTGGATGGTGTTTACAACTTCTAAAAAATGTATATAATTATTGGGTAGCTTATTTTTCCCAACTTATTTGGGTACAATTTTCTAAAATCTCTCTCTTTTTTTTTTCTTAGTTATAATTTATTATAATTTGTCAAAACCTTTCTAAAATGTGTCTCTCTTTTAAATACAAGGGGTCCAAAACAAGTTCTCCAAATGGATATTAAGAATAATCAAAGAGATAATAGGAGAATAATACAATGTCAAGAAATGCATAGCTAATGATCATTGATGAATGAATGACAATACATGCACATCACATGATTCAAGCAATTAGATGAAAACTATTATATAACCAAATAATTGGTATTATATACAAAATTTATTTATGATGTCTTTCTCAGTTAACAATAGAAAGGCATACTTTTTTTCTCTCTTATAGTTACCTTATAACTTGAAATAGTGGAAGAAACCAAATATTAATAAGGTTAAGGGGTTGAATGATGAAGTAAAGTCATGTACAAAGCAACAATAACGAAAATGCTAGAATCTCAATTTTAACACCAATCAATCGAAGAAACAAAAAAAAAAAAAAAAAAAAAAAAAAAAAAAAAAAAAAAAAACAGCAATTTCATAACTTCTATGTACACAGCTTGAACATGCAATGAGGAAAAATTGGAAAATCCAAAATTCTTGCAGAGTGGAAAAGGAAAAAACAATTATGCAAGAATTTTTGGGAAGTCAGACTGCACTTAATTCACAAACAGCTAAGAAAAATCTTTATCAAATATCAAATACCCCCAAAGAGTTTTATATATGTGTAATTTAGATAAATTTAAAAAAAAAATAAATAACAAAAAAAAAATCTTAAAATTGTCTCAAATAGAAGCCATAAATCATATCCGAAGCAACTGCCAACCAGTTTCTTCAAAAATACCTTTGCTTAGAGATCTCTACAATATTTACAGATGCATCACTAATACAATTGCTTATATATTGAAGGGTTGCTTAGTTTCAATGAAACTGCTTTTATTCATGGCAGAAATATAGCAAAAATATATTCTTCAAGCCCAAGAGAGAGTTACAAACTATTATAGGGACAAGGGTAAAAAAATATATGCACAATTAAAGGTTATTTTCATGAAAGCATATCACTCAGTTGAGTAGAGTTTCTTACTACATTGCCTCATAACTTTTGGGATCCCTGTAAATGATATAGCTTGGGTCAAAGAGTTTATTACCACTAATTTTTTTATTAAATAGTTTTTATATTTAAAAAAAAAAAATAAGGAGGAAAATATTGAGGCAAGATAACCATTTGTCTCCCAAGTAATTTATATCAGGTGGTGGTGCTAAAGTGCATGGGGGTATGATCTGTGTTCAAAACAGGGGTGGTTAATGATCCTAAAAAAATAACTCAAAACTTTTCTTGAATAAAGAGAGTATCATAAGTCAAATTTGGAAAAAGTTTGAAAAGTAAAAAAGTACTAATATAAATCATGAGAACCAGGAATGGAGTCGCATGAAATTTGGTGATCTCAATGAAATTGAAGTGAGGAAAATTCAGAGAGTTGTGATCATTACTTACACTACTTTTCGACCAAGTTCCTTCATTTACGCTTCTATTGGTCAAATATTTTATTTACGATCATTTTTATTCTTGTTAAAATTTTTATTTAAGAGTCAGAATATGTTCTTATCTTATAATGTCTTATTAGTTATGATATGTGTTTGGGGGACCATTTTTCAGTGCGCAGTCACGTATTGTCTATTGGAGGGGTGACCTTACTAGACTTGAATATGTTTGGAGAGTTGCATACAGAACTCAACAATGGGCCACATTGTCCAATGGCTACCGGTATATTTTTAGGCCCACAAAATGGGTAAAGCCCAAAGTCTAAGAATCACGATAATGATTGAATAAATAATATGTGTTTTATATAATACTTTTGATTAATATTTGTAATAGTAGTTAAAATAAAGTAATATGTATTTAAAGGTGAAGTAATTATGTACTCAATAGTGTGAATTTAGAGATATGGAAACAAAGTCACTTGGTTTGTAGCTCCAGCTATGTACTATCAATGAGTTGATATTATTCTAGTAGAATAACTCCAGCGGTGGATAGGCAATTTGCCATGAAAACTTTAAGATTGAAGGGGAAAATGGGTGCACAACTAGAGGGAGAGAGAGTATGTCCAGCTGTGTGTAGAGACTGGTTAAGATTGTCCCTTTTATTATGTACTTAAATGAATCTCTCCTTAACAATACTTTTTTAGTTGTTGTAAAGTTATGAATAGTATTGCCTTCCATGATAAAGGCTTTTGTATGAAGTATTTATGCCTTCTAAGAGAAGGATTTCATGCAAGATAGATTTGTGCCTTCTATAAGAAGGGTTTTGATATGACATCTTGGTGCCTTCTAGGAGAATGACTTTAGTATTAGAAGTTTATGTCTCCCATAAGAAGGGCTTTTATAAGAGAGGTGGAGAAGAGTATTGAGATGTGTTTATAGGCAACAAAACAGTAGAATTTCAGAGTGAAAGAGTATGAGAGTGAAGTTTAGAAGAGTTGTGGTGTGTTATATGTAATAGTGTAGTAAGTATGTATGGGATTGTGTAAGTGAAATGGAGAAAGATGTTTAGAGATATGGGTAGCAAGATAGATGTATTTTCTGAATATGGAGAGTGAGAGAATGAGTATAAGAGAGAAATAGTGATGTAGTGAGTTAAGAAATGTTGCTGGGATTTTCTGCTGGAAGATAAATAAGGGCTTATAAGGGCAGTTATGAGCTAAGGGCTAAAGAGTTTAGTTTATAATTTGGAAACTAAAAACTCAAAAGCTCAAAACTTCATTAAAAGCTTAAGAAGATAATTAGAAGGAGAGAGAATAGAGAAGTTTATGAGAGAGTTTTTCTTCTCTATTGGTGTGCTTTGAGGTATTAATGAAGGGCTCTATTTATAGCTGAGTTTAGGGGGGGTGTTTAACAAAGAATCTCAGCAAAAATTTGTCCCAATTAGCAATGAATCTTTGAAAAATCCATCCTAAGATTTGGCCAAAAATGGTATGTTTAACTTTAAGTTGTTCTTGTTGTTTTGGGTAATATCAGCTAGAGGAAAGACTAGCAAAAAAGGAAAGGATTTTAGCAAGAATAAGATAGTTTCTTTGGTTGGTTTTGGTTTTTAGCCAAATAAGGAAATTCTGTAATTTTAAGGTTGCTAGGTCAGCTATCATATCAGTTCTGAAACAACTATCCTAGTTGACTGAAAAAGTTCTCATTGCTGTCATAAGATAGTTGTTGGTTAGGACTAAAGTAGATAAGGTCAGCTGGATGATGTCAGGCTTCTGGAGCAAATATTTAGCATTTATTGCATGAGTTTGGCAAAAAATGGTAAGATCTCTTTTAAGGGTATTTTGCCATTTTGGGTATAGCAGCTAGCTGCTGGGATTTAAGCATTAAATGGTTGGTGATGTCACTTTCAGCCAGATGTCAAGTGTTGAACACACTACTGGTGTTCGGCTGGAAATGTTTCTTCTTTTGGGTATTTATATTTTTGGTCCAAGATTCTATTACAACACATTTTTAGTAAGTAATAAAATGATTGATTGATAGTTCATGAAGCTTTAAAGATCTAGTTAAAGTCTCATTATGTTGTGACTTAATATTGGTGAACAGGAAGAGCATTTAATGCTCTGATCTGGCAAATGAATATTTGGCCTGATTATGGCAGATGACAACTAGGTCTTAAAGATATCATTAATATATTATATTTGAAAATTGAGGATAGCCAATCAAATTTAGCTATGTGTTTGAGTTGGATTTTAGTTGAATGTAGTAATGTAGTTTATGTGAAAAATATAATTAGGTTTCTAAATTCGTGAATGAATAGTTATTTTGCTAACATTTAGATGGCTAGAGCTTTTGAGTGTTTGTCATATGATGAATATTAAGTTTTACGAAAAGGGTAATGGAGAGTTTTATTATTTTAATGTTATGTGATAAAAGAGGCTTACCGTATATTACCCGCTACACACTGACTCGTTAGAGTTCAAGGAGTTGGAGAAGATACGCCAAGCAACATGTTTCTTTTATCAACTTTAAACCGTTGGAGTTTTACCAAATATACCTCTTAGCTCTTCAAATCACAACTCCCAAAAGCTTCTCCAAAGAGATTCATAAGTTTGGATCATAAGCCGAAGATAAGATGACGTACCTTGAGTTTTATTGTCATTTTGTGTAAATATGGGTTTTTGTTGGAGAAGCTGCTTTCCATGAATATAAGAGAGATATTATGGGCCATGAGCTTTGGTTCATTGATTAAGCTCGATTCATATGTTGATGTTGATGATGTCGTGGGTTATGATTCCAATTGATGAAGATGAAGTGTGGCACATGATTCCACCTCTTGAAGTAAGGATCTTGTGGGCTATGTGAGTCCAATCCATGTAATTGTATACGATATAAGCTTCTTTTGGGCTTTATAGAAGATTCACCCAAAACTAAATAATATGTTGATATGGAGTGGGTTGCCGATGAAGTAGTGTCATGTGGGGCGAAAAAAGAGCCTCAACAATGTCTCCTAAAGTTCATAGTATTAATTTATGTAATTTTCCCGAGTTTACCTTTTTGTCCATTTTTAGCTAAATTTCATGCCTAACACGAATTAGGGGTTTCTAGAAATCCTAGGACTTTTGTAGTATAAATTAGTAGTTTTTATTCAAACTAATCAATAATAGAATATCACTCTCTCAGTGGATTCCAAAGCAATTTTCCCCATGGATTCAATGATCCTTTTGGGAATATAGGGGTTTATTCTTAAAATGGACATTCTATTTCTTATGGCTATCCCACTGCGTTTGTTATGCGCCTTAAAAGAAATGAAGACTTGCACAGTATGCACTATGCAGCATCGTAGTGGAAAAGAATTAAATCAGCTCTCTCCCCCCATAAATACTGTGTTTGGTTTTTCAAGTGTTAAAATTATGTGTGACTTTTAGAACTACTTAATTGAACCATCAAATCGAGAACTAAGTCACAATTTATAGCTCAATTCACAACGAATATTAGAATCGCAACTATAAATTTACAGTTTACAACATGACCATGTCTTTCCAAAAAGAAGAAGAAAAAGAAGAACGGGGGACCTAGAGATCTGCAGAAGATCAAAAACACATCCCGAAATTTCTCAGTGAGATGTGGGAAAACTGCTCCTATTACGGTTCTTCAAAGACATGCAAAAAGCAGAGAACGCCCCTTTCATTTCATCTGGAAGAGGGAACTGAAGTTGAAGGGGAAGTGCCAAAGATGGATGTACGTGATAATGCTCACTTTTCTTTCTCAACGAAAATGGTTCCGCAAGTGCTGGCTGCTGCTTGTTAAGCCCTTCAAGGACAAATGAGAATGCACCAAATGTGAGACAGCTTTGTAGAAGAGCTTGGGGAGCACCTGCAAAATCATTTAGAGTGGAAATAAGGCTCAATTACTACCATATACATAGCTATAGGAACTTCTATAGATTTGCATACGCTAAAGGCAATCAAATGAACACTAATCAATCATCTGTAGCTATGAAATTCCAAATTTTATGTTCAACAACAAAGACAATTCAAAATGGAGAAATTGGCAAGATGAGACATAGTGTGCGTTTGGGAAGCGCGTTTGTGCTTCCCAGATGCACGTTTTGCGTTTCCGCAGTTTTTTTTTTTTACTTTTCAACGTTCCTAGACGAAATGTTTGACTTTTTCCGTGAACAGTGCATACTGTGCACTGTTCACGGACCCACAAATTTCACTTTTTAACAATTTTTTTATTAAAAATGAGTCCCACAGTACTATTCATACATTTAAAAATTATTTTACTACAGTGTTTTTCAGTTTTCAGCTGTATCCAAACTGACCCATAGAAGGTTCATACAGAAACTGCCCTCCTCTACCCACAAAAACCAAAGGAAAGGTACAATTCCAATCATTTAGAAAAGAGTGAATTTTTAGCTACATGAATACATGTAAAGATACAAGATGGAATATAGCCAAACGTGCTTCATATAAGTATGATCCAAGACTCTTCCCAAAACCAAAATATGTTCCACGAAGGATTTTGGTGAGGTGGAAGGAGGCAGGGAAGGACTAGGTATTTGATACTGAATATCCAAGTTTTATAGTTAACTTTATGTATTACTGGGATCTTGGATACCTGGGAAACTTAGAGCAAGACCAGTGCAACATCCTGCCACTCCAGCATTAATAACTGCAGACAGAATAAATGATTAAAGAAAATATGAATGTATAAAACATTTGTGCAAGTTCTATGGTTAAGGTAACATACCATCATCTTTTCCCCGGAGCCTCTTCAAAATGCAGACAACCAAGCTGTGTACTCCAGACAAAACTGCAAATGTCTGATAAGGACAAAGACAGAAAAAGGAAGCCTTAACATACAGCATAAGTAACAACAAAAATAGAAAAGGCCTCAAAACATTCTATTCGGTTAATCAAAGTGCAGTAAACTTCTGGGATTTCGCACCTTTGCAGAAGATCCTGCCTCTCCAAAAGATCCTTTAAAGCCTTTCTTCTTAATCAATCCCGCACCTGGTACATGTCACATATCCTTCGTATAAGTTAAAATTAGAACTTCTACTTGACATGTTTGGAGAATCACAAATTTCTTACTACATACAAAACCAATCATCAACGGAGCCTTGATCATTACAACAAAATACCATGAACCAATAAGGTTATCTGAATTCCCCATAACTATTTCTTATCTAACATCTTGCTAGTGGCTAGTGCATGCAAAAGAGGTCTTATCTAACATACTTAGTAGGGGCATAGCCCCACCAAACTTTCTAAAATTTTAAGTTGTACCCTTATATTTCAGTTTAATTTTACACCAATTATATAGGTTCCTCACCCCCCCACCCCCCAAATTTTTTTTTAAAGAATCTTCTTGTTTCCTATATGGCCCTCTTAATTTAGTTTAGTAGTCATAATTGTTAGATAACTTACAATTTACTCCCTTGTGCTTTGGTCCTATTACCATTTAGTAGCACAAAAATTTTCAATTGCTATAATTTGCTAGGATGCACGGACACAGGTACAAGTACGATACAGTGAAACGAGCAATTTTTAATAGATTATAATATGATACGCCAATTAGAAAACCATTACGACACATGCACGGCACCCCAAATGAAGTGTCTGTGCATTCTAGATTAATTTGACCCCCTAAAGTTTGGATTAAAATGAAATCTTTAAGAGGTCTTTCGACGGAATCCTAACAATTTCTTTTTCGTCCTCCAAACCTTAGGGAGGTCCAATATAGCAATCAGAAGTTTGTGGACTAAACTGTGACAGGGCCAAATCAAGGGAGGGTAAATTGTAATTTCCCCTAAAAAAATTTTTGACTTTGGCCCCCCCAATCTTTAAAGTCTAGTTCTGCCTCAGCCTGGAACCCTGTACTAGAGAGGTGTTTCTCTAGGAGTCCTGAATTTAGATCTCCATCAGGAACTTAACCACAATTTATGAAGGTGAGGGTGTGACAATATCACAAAATTTTCATTCCCCCCACCAAAAAAAAGTGGCCTCACAATGGATAATCCTGCAAACATCTCTACACTGATGCACTCCTAGATCCATAGGTGCAACATAACCTCACAAATAAAAGTACCAAAAAAAACAAAAAAAATTCTTTCCCCTGCTAAGTACTAAACTTTCATTTACAATCCCCTCCATTTCTTTCCCCTGCTGACATCAACTGGGTCTTTTTTTTTCTTGATAAGTTCAACACGACTAAAACTAGTTTCCTTCACAATCCCTCCATTTCTCTCCCCGAATGGCATCAACTGGGTCTATATTTTTTAATTCATAAGTTCACGTGTTCAACACAATGACTAAAACTACTTTCCTTCACAATCCCCTCCATTTCTCTCCCCCACCGGCATCAACTGGGTCTTCTTCTTTTTTTGGATAAGTTCATCAGGTCATCTATAACAATCACTACAGCCTTAGTTCGCATAAAATCACGTCACTCCTCAATTTAACTCAAAGAAACCGAAACCATAATGCAACAATTTTAACATCTCAGGTATGTGTCTTAACACACACTCAAATTTCACTTGGAAAGTTAAAACAAACCCTCTCCACCTTGCTTATGTACACTGCATAATCAAGTACACAACACTCCTATTTGTCAATCAAGCTCAATCACAGACTAGGAACTACACAAAAATACAAAAAAATTATTAATTAATCAAATTAACCATTTCCAGTTCAATCACACCAGAGTAATTTAATTTCCTTCAATACTTAATTAACACATTTAATTGTCAAAAAAGAAAATTTATTTTCAAACATCCCCAACAAAATTTCCAAAACAAAAAAACAACAACAATAATAATAATTCAATTATATATCAAACAAAAAATCATATATTATATACATATATGTGTGTATGTATTAGAGAGAGAGAGAGAGAAAGAGAGAGGACCGTAGCCGAAGATGGAGCCCATGAAGGCGCCGCCAAGGGAGTCGCCGGCGAACCTCATGAGGCAGACGGCGGAGCCATTGGGAGTAGGGACTAATGCGTTTGAGGGATTAGGGTTAGGGTTTGGGTTTGGGCTTAGATTGGTCTCGATTTCGGACTCGGAGTCAGGCTTTGAAGAATCCGTAATCGCCATAGCTCTTGCTCTCCGTGTATCGCTATCTAATTCCTCACAGTAGGAGAATATCGAATCTGATATTGTACAAAGTAGTAGTATCTTTTTCATATCTTTATAAACGACGTCGTCGTCTCTAGCACCAACATAATCTTACTCACTTGATTAGGCTGTAAATAAACTGCCATATGGAAAGATTCAGCTTTTTTTTTCTTTTTTTGGGTAAATAACTAAATCTAAAGTTTTAGCTTGATTATTAAATGAGTAAAACTCAAATATAATAATAATGTATTCGTATATATAGGTTAAAGTTTTTTATTTTCAAATAAGAGTTTTATGATTAATACCCTGATTATATCGAGAATCGAGTAGTAACTTAAAATATGAAGTAAACATTGTAACTTAAACAAATTTATGAGAATAATATTGAATTGTGTAAATTTATTGTAGTGACTCAGTTTGGATTGACCCTGAGTATGAATGGGTTTTCAGCCCAACAAGCCCAAACAATAAATTTATAGAGAGTGGGTTAAAGGTTTAGGCGCTGGCCGTCGTTCATCAAGCATCAACTCTCATTTATAAAAAGATACTTAGAGTTTACAGCTTTTTTTTTTTTTTTTCTTTTTTTGGGTAAATAACTAAATCTAAAGTTTTAGCTTGATTATTAAATGAGTAAAGCTCAAATATAATAATAATGTATTCGTATGTATAGGTTAAAGTTTTTTATTTTCAAATAAGAGTTTTATGATTAATACCCTGATTATATCGAGAATCGAGTAGTAACTTAAAATATGAAGTAAACATTGTAATTTAAACAAATTTATGAGAATAATATTGAATTGTGTAAATTTATTGTAGTGACTCAGTTTGGATTGACCCTGAGTATGAATGGGTTTTCAGCCCAACAAGCCCAAACAATAAATTTATAGAGAGTGGGTTAAAGGTTTAGGCGCTGGCCGTCGTTCATCAAGCATCAACTCTCATTTATAAAAAGATACTTAGAGTTTCTTTATAACTGGGAGGATGTTCCTCGGCCCATGGCCGAGGAGGCCTTTTGCTTCTCTTTTTTCCCCCCCACTTTTTTACTTTACTTGCTTTCCTTATATAGTCTTCATCTTCCTATCTCCTTATTCCATCTGTTGATCATTCATTTGCTCATCTTCTGGCCGTCCGTCCCATCAGAGGCCTTATCAGTACTCGAGTGGTTCACTCTGATCAACATTGCCCTGCTAAGGGGTTATATCCCCATTAATGCGGCCAGGGAGGTTAGGTGAATGCATTAAATGCGAGAGTGACAGCTTACTTTGGGCCTGGTCTTTCCCGAAAATCACCCTTGTTAGGCCGAGGATAAGGAGGTTCTCGGCGTGGATTGGGAAAAGAGGCTTTCCCTAATTTAGCCTTGAATAGTCAGTATTCCTCGGCATGGGCCTTGGGCCTGCTACCCGATGGGCCAAGACTATCAGGCCCACGGGCCCCACATTTATTTATAAGATATATTCAAAATATTATTTATTGATGGTATATGTAGTTCATTTGGTACTAAAAAATTACATATATATTTTACTAATATAATGTTAGTGAATTTAATTTTTAAAGTTTATAAACAAAAATCATTCTATATAATTAAATCAAATAATATTATTTCAACTATAAGTTATTTATTAAATTATTGTAAAGTGATTAAAATGTTTTGATGTACTTTATATTGAAAAAATAATAAATTGATTGAATAGCTCATGAACAATCTCGACAAGAAAATATACCAAGCTTGAATATGTAATGCAATATGTTAATGAGCTTGAGCTCAGCTCATGTTTGAAATAAAATGAATGAACAATTCTAAACCTTTACTACTCAATTCAGCTTGATTTGTTTACAACCTTCCATTGGATTGAATTACTTTAGACTTCAAAGTAATCATCATGTGAGGCGTGGCTTGGGTTTTAGTAGAGAAATTTATTTATAAGTATGAAAAGGTGTTACAAAAGCAGAGATGATAAAAATTTTCCATCCTACTTGACCCACTTTTCTTGCCGTAAAGAGGTAATGAGATATGAATGAATTTTGCTTGTCTCGACAGTCTGGTCCCACTCCACCTAGAATGTGTATATAATTAATATATTTAAACTGTTAATATATATATATATATATCTTATTTATAACCTCCTATTATTGTCCATTAAGACACTTGATTTCTCGCTGTCTTTTATCTCAAAAAAAAAAAAATCTTTTCCTTTTTATTTAATTTATATCTCATTAATGTCACCCACTTCATAAATGACAAAATATCTCCAATCCATCCCCCACCAACTTACCTTACATGGGGAATCCGTTATTGACTCTAACCTTGTGATAACTGTGGTACAAAACGGACCTCCACACCGTCCACTCACTCTCAAATTCGGAACTTTTTTTCTTTAGATTTGGGTGATAGGGTTTTTAGTTATGAATACTCGAAAATGTGTTGAAAATACAAGAACAGTTTAGACCCCCAAATTAAAGTTACGGCTTAATAGATTTTACTCTAACTTAATACTAAGTGCGAAATAGAGTAAAAGCGAGTGGATAAACAAAAAAGCTACTCTAATCCGTATTCATAACAACACATCAGTAAAATGAAAGGAAAAAGAGTAGGGAAGAAGGATGCAAACACAAAGACAACACAGCGATGTGTTATCGAAGAAAAAACCGAAGTCCTCGGCGTAAAACCTCTCTGCCGCCCTCTAAGTGATAATTGATCCACTAAACAATCAGTTGGGATACATGAGTTAGCAAGAGACCCTCTAAGCCTAATCTACCCGATGTACCTAAGCCCTCCAAGCTCCTACTCCAACAAGGCTTCTCGGAACTGTGTCTTGTCTAGCTCTTCGGATCCCGCAACAAGCTCCATGTTGCATCTAACATCCTTGGCTTCTTCCAATACTTCCCAGCAACACCAAGATCTCACTGAACACTCTGAAAGGGTGTGGTAAGTGTTTGAGCTATCAACCTCTCAATGGTATGGAAATTGAGAGGTGGGAGTTGAGGAAAATCCATAAGCAATTGTGTAGAGTGGGTATAACAATCTCTAACTCTCTAGGTTTGTGGCTAGGGTTTTCTCTCAGAAGCACTCCTCAACATTTGTGGGTAATGTGGGTATATATAGTGTGGGTACAAAAAGTGTGTATTAGATAGTATAGTCTGGCAAAACAGAATGTTTCTCGGGTGTCTCGAGGGAAGGCCTTAGCCGCGAGCTACTTGCAAAACACAGCTATCTCCATCCTATCCTAACTCTTAGCATTCCAGTCATGTATAGGGCATATGCTTTACTTCGCGGGATGCTTAGTCGCGAGCTACTCGCGAAAACAGCTTTAGTCTTTGTGCCTTAAGTCTTCACACACTCTCTCTCTCTCACATAGCCCTTACAATGAAATCCCATAAATAATACAGGGTATAAAAGATTGCACATAATTACAATCAAATTTGGCATGGAATAAAAGCCAACAAAACATATAGTTGTAAATTACAGCTTTACAATCTCCTCATTTGGCTATTCCGTGACAAAACCCCTAAAATAGACTCTAGACTTAAACTTAAGTTTGGGAATAGTGGCAAAACTCACTCACACGTATTCTAGAAGCTGTGAAGCACTTGCACGTATATACCTGTAACCTGAAACACTTGCACACAAACAAAACTTTCATTAAACTTATGACAAGTTGAATACATGGTATGTACATGAGCAAGTAAAGTGCGATTTGGAGGATGAAAACTTCCCTTTGCTGAATGGTTGTCCACTGTTCTTCATTTTCAAAAATTTTCGGAAGTGTTTTGCCAGGAAAACTACCTCCTTCTCCACATCATCTTCTTCGGAAGAATCATCCATTCTCTCGGTAATGATTTTAAGAGCAAGAGATTTGCTCGACTTATGACAAGGCAGTCCCAGCTCATATGTTTGGAGAGATCCAATGAACATTTGGATTTTGATCTCATTCAAATCTTTACTTTCCTCTATAGCTGTGACTTTTGCACAGAAGCTTTCCGGTAATGATTGGAGGATTTTCCTCACTATCTTTGAGTCCTCTATCTTCTCATCCAAGTTGAACTTGCCAATAACGACCTCGTTCAGCTTTCTATAGAATGAGTCATTCACTCATTTTCAGCTCTTCAAATCGAGTGGTTAGCATCTGCAACTTAGTATCCTTCATCTTCTTCGTGCTTTCATAGGTGGTCTCCAATATCTCCCATACTTCCTTGGCAATTGTTATGTGAGAAATCCTGTGAAACTCATCTGGAGAAACACCACAAAAAATTGCATTCAAAACTTTACTGTTAGTATTAACTGCCGCAAGTGCTGCCTTATCCCAAGTGGATTTAGCGGCCTTTGACCTAGTCTATCCTACATTTATTGCATCCCAAATAGTATCATCAATTGAATACAAGAATGCCCTCATCCGAACTTTCCAAAAGGCATAGTTATTACCATCAAAATATGGTGGAATATTTAAAGATTGAGACAGGTCCATCTCAAACGGGGCCAAGGATTGCACTAAGGTAATTAAACCACAGCTAATGCACCCGTTCTGATACCAATTGAATGCTAAAAAATGTGTTAAAATACAAGAGCAGTTTAGACTCCCAAATTAAAGTTACGCGTTGATAGATTTTACTCTAACTTAATACTAAATGCGGAATAGAGTAAAAACGAGCGGTAAACAAATAAGCTACTCTAATCTATATTCATAACAACACATCAATAAAATGAAAGAAAAAAGAGTAGGGAAGAAGGATGCAAACACAGAGACAACACAACGATGTGTTATTAAAGAAGAAACCGAAGTCCTTGGCGTAAAACCTCTCTACCGCCCTCCAAGCGGTAATTGATTCACTAGACAATCAATTGGGATATATGAGTTAGCAAGAGACCCTCCAAGCCTAATCTACCCGATGTACCTAAGCCCTCCAAGTTCCTACTCCAACAAGGCTTCTCGGAACCGTGTCTTGTCTAGCTCTCCAGATCCCGCAACAAGCTCCATGTTGCATTTGCCATCCTTGGCTTCTTCCAATGCTTCCCAACAACACCAAGATCTCACTGAATACTCTGAAAGGGTGTGGTAAGTGTTTGGGCTATCAACCTCTCAATGGTATGGAAATTGAGAGGTAGGAGTTGAGGAAAATTCACAAGCAATTGTGTAGAGAAATGTGGGCATAACAATCTCTAACTCTCTAGGTTTGTGGTTAGGGTTTTCTCTCAGAAGCACTCCTCAACATTTGTGGGTAACGTGGGTATATATAGTGTGGGTACAGAAAGTGTGTATCAGATAGTACAGTCTAGCAAAATAGAATGTTTTGCGGGTGTCTCGCAGGAAGGCTTCACCCGTGAGCTACTTGCGAAACACAATTGTCCTCATCCTGTCTTGACTCTTCGCATTCCAGTTATGTGCAGGGCACATGCTTTACTTCGCGGGATGCTTAGTTGTGAACTACTCGTGAAAACAGCTATAGTCTTCGTGCCTTGAGTCTTCACACACTCTCTCTCTTTTACACAACCCTTACAATAAAATCCCACAAATAATACAGAGTATAAAAGATTGTACATAATTACAATCAAATTTGGTACGGAATAAAAGCCAACAAAACATATATTTGTAAATTACAACTTTAAAAGTAATGTATTGCAATGGATTATTTATTTGATTTTGGTTTTGTGAAGGCTTGTGGTGGATTTCTAGTGAGTTTTTCAGTGGTGGTGGTGGGTTGTTTTTCTCATGGGGTGGGGCTGCTGTGGAATATGAGAGGAGAGACAGAGAGAATTGCAAAATGGTGTGCGAAATTTAATAAAGTAGTTTTTTGAAGGGCCAAATGCTAAATTTTGTTTTTTTTTTAATTGTTTTCTTAAATGACCGATATGGTTCTTCTAAAAATATACGAAATATAATTGCAATCTATAAAATTGTTTTTTTTTTTTTTTTTTA